>NC_059437.1:43818276-43835713 GCF_021028975.2 Sphaerodactylus townsendi
CCATCCCCCCCCCCCCCTAGAGAGCTAGGTGAACCCAGGGATGAATCCTTGCCTTCTTTAACATGAAGTAGCAATAAGCACAAAGCATATATTCTTACAATAGCACAATTAACTAAAATAATCAATGGAGAACTTAACTAAATTCCTATAAACGCATACCACAGCATAATAAGCAACAAAGGAAGGGATCAAAACTTTTTGGAAGGGAAAGGGAGAAAGAGATGAAGAAAGCATTGGAACTGTAAGGTACAATCAGTAATAATGGAACTGTAAGATACAATTAAAATTCTTGGACTGGTTACATAAATTCAAGAAAACAAACTTGCAAAGGTAATATGCAGATACAAATACATTCCATAGCACAATGCAACAATTGTTTAATACATCAGTACAATAAATTGACATTTTTATTAAGCAGGAACCAAAGGAACCAATGTCCTTGGATGGTAGAACTGTGGAAAAGAAAATTTTGAGCTTTGTTCATGGTGCAGTTTTGAAATCTGCTGAAATACTCTGGCAAATGGCAAAGGAGTTTGCTGAAAAGTTCTTTTTGGCACCAATTTTGTACAATCCATTTCATGTGGGTGTCTCCCTTTGCTGATGTAGGAGACTTAAACATAGCAATAGAAGTTCTTTGTGGGGCACCCCCCCTTGCAGACTAATGAGACTGTGAGCGGCGGCAGTCATCTTGGACACCAGAGCGGCAATGGGGACTGCTGAGCAAGGCACTAGCGGTCAGCTGGAACACTTAAACAGCAAACACTTTGGTGGAGGGAGTGCCAAGACGTGTGTATTAAAGCAACATTAGTAACATTTAATAACATCAGGGTTCAGGATGGAACTTGCTTGCTTCAGTTCTTTAACGGCGTTGATTGGCATCTGGGTTCCTGTAGTTTAGGACTAAAAATGGTTAAAGTAGGGGCAGAGGCCGTTAAGGGCATGCCTGAAATTTGTTGAAAGTAGGCACCAAGAAGTCTGAGCCTACCATCTAACATGGGCTGGCTTGTAAGAATTGTGGGCATGCATATTTAATTTTGAAGACTAAATAAAAATTAAAATATTGTCTGAAATTAAGATATGGACAGATCGAGAAAAAAACTAACAAAAAGCATAAGGGCATCTTATGAAGGCACCATGAAAAATATTTGGAGCACTATATAATCTTAATCACACTATTATTAAGAAAAAGGTCTTTGAAAGGAGGTAGATGGTTGCAAAAATTATATGCTGCATATCTGATGCATTCTGAATGACCAAATTATAAAAACAACTATATAATATATATATATATAAATATAAAAATGGAGATGCAAGTTCTAAATCTCTTGTCACCCCCCCTTGAGAAAAGGAGAACACTGAAAGTGGAGGCTTTTCTCACATACTACATCACTTGTACTAGTTTGGCAACCTAATGGCACAGCGGGGGAAACAGAAAATGAAAGGTAGAGGCAGTTCACCCAGCAAGTGGAGGCAAAGGGATAAAGTGGGCGGAACTGTAATGGGCAAGGGGCTGCAGAGCTATAACAGCACACCTTGATTGTAAGAGGCTGAAAATTGAAATTGCATTGGGTTTGAAGGAGTCATGAGGCAGGCTCCATTCTGTAAACAAAATGAAAGAACCAAATAAAAACCAAAAGGGCGATTGGGAAAATGAGTTCTCCTTCCTCAAAACACAAAAAGAGAGAGGGAGAAAGACTTGAAACAGAGTGGACCAGACTCAGGCTCCACCATTTGACTGGATGGCACAATTGGAGAACAAAAGAAAAACACCTGAGGTCAAATAGGGAAACACATGTATGTTAAAAACACTGCAGCCAAAAATAAGACGAAAGCAAAGTGAAAACACATTGCAGAATATTCTTAAAACAGTGGCACTTTTCTGTAAAAGGCCACTTGCTATCCATTAAGGGTTAAAGAAAAATAAAAGCTTAAAACTAAATGAGTGAAGGCAAAAATATAGCACAACGGCAAATGAAAAATCTCTCCACAAAAGAGAACACATTAGGAGCTTCTGTAGAACACCACAGAACATACTTTTCACCACTTAAAACTTCTCCACCTTTTGAGCTGTCATGCAGCAAAGATATGAAACAGACAACATAGGTCATGTTTTAATAAAAGGAAAAAAAGTTGGAATTAGATTCACCCTCCCTGTTTTCCAAAAAGTTGGGGCTGAAGCTCTTCTCATCTTGCTACAGTTGGGAAAAAAAAGGTTAATCACTTTATCTTATGCAAAATCAGTCAATCGGGTGGGTGAGCCTTGTAATCTCTTGTCACTTGAAGGTGTGGTCCACCTTCTGTTTGCTTGTGTTGGGCTCTGTTGGCTCTTCTAAGGCAGTTTGGATTACCTGCCTGTGATTTCTCAGGAATGACTGCTTCTGAAACTGGAGGCTCCACTTTGGAGCTGAAGTCTGGGGTACCAGATTTCAAAAGATGCAAACACATTTCCAAATTCTCTCTCTTGCTTCCAGCGGTAACAAAAAGAATTACAATGGCTTTTCTTAGTGCTAGATCGTTGCCAAAAGTTGAAGGTTCTTTGGAGCAGCTATTCTGCTCCCGTTTTGTTTTATTTCTGAGGTCCGTTTCTGCAGGGGCTGCTGCAGCCATTTGTTCCCTAACTGGAGTCCTGACTGCAGAACTCTGCACACTCTCAGAGGCTATGGCTTCTTTTGGTTTAGGCATTGGGGAAACTGAAGCCAATTGTTCCCTGTTTGGAGGGCTATATGAAGTCCTGAGATCAGAACTTTGCACATGTTCAGAGGTTAAGACGTTTTTCAGTCTGTGCTGTGGGAAAACTGAAACACCAAGCATCCTCTCATCTCCTTGAGAAGGAGGGGGATTTGGGAGTGGCTCAGCCTTACTGGCTTCATTATTTTTCCTGTTGCTCTCTTCCAGGACATGTATTTTAATTTCTGCACTTTGCAAATTAGCTTTCATTTGAGCATTTTCTGCCTGGTAGGCTTGTAGCTCTGACTTAATTCTACCTAGTTCACTCTGGGTTTGTATTTTGTCTTTGAGGCAAGTTTCTAATTTTTCTCCAAGCTTCAGATTGCTTTTGTTGAGCCGTTTAATTTTTGAATCCTGTTTCTTGATGCACTTTTGCAAATCATGGATTTTGGTCCGTCTTCTAACAAGACACTCCAGTTTCACAATTCTATTTTGCCAACTTTCCCCACTTCTCTCTCAAAGGGAGTCTGGGGGAACTTATCTTGAGGAGGTTTGGAATGCCTTAGAAATCTTTTTATTGGGTTCACCCTCTTGTTCTGCTGGCTTTATCGCCTTGGCAGTGGGGTGTCCCAGAGAAGGAAGGTTTGGATTTAAAGTGGCAGTTTTCTCTTTCCCAGGGGTTCCTATAACTGCCTTAATTTTGGCTCTCTTACTGGTGATCTCCTGCTGGAGCCTTTTGGAACCTGGGCATCCCTATGCGATCAGGGTTTCGTTTGCGGGAACAGTGACAGCTGAGATGGGTTGGGGCATTGGCACAGAGGGTACTGAGGTAGCCGTTTTTCTGACATTATTACAAAGGACAGCTATGAGAGCGTCAGTAGAGACTCCATCAAAGTTTGTCATATCAAAACCCATATCTTTTAACGCTTTCCAAACGTAACCTCGAGACAAAGCTGTGTCTGAAGTGGGCTGAGTGGGTGCTTGCCTCTGCTCGTGCGGCTGGCAGGGTGCTGAGGGACGAGAGGGAACTTCGCCACGGGGGCGAGGAACCTGATGCTGAGAGGAAACGTAGCGGGAATCACGGACTGAGCCACGGGAATTTCCAAAAGAGCGATCTGGGTTTCTGTCCCAATGATTTCCAGGATCTTTATAATTACGCTGTGTGTCACCTTGTCTGAAGGTGGAATGAGGACCATTATTTGCATATGTGACTGCCTGAATGGGCTCTGTGGAGCGGGACTCACCATTCTTTTTGGAAGGTTTAGCATGGAGGGAACCTGAGTCCCTTAAGATGTCAGCGGTCAGCCTGAGGCGTTCATAAAATTCCAACCAGGGAAGCCTGGTGGGATCGACGGGACCAAGAGCTATCTTGGTTTGGGCATTTAGGCCAGCATATATGGCCCTCTTAAAATCGTCCTGATTATAATCGTACACACCGGGTGCAGTGGATGGGACACGTTGTGCAATTACAGCAAGGAATTGTTCTGCGGGCACCACCATAAATAGCCAGTGGGCTTTAAGCCTGGAGCCTGCGTTTCCAAAATCGCAAGAGACCCTCACAGAAGTGTGATCATGCCAAAATGTAGGGTGCCACTATACCCGGCCCATTGCACTATGGAGAGATTCTCCAGGTCCTGACTAATGATGGCGTCATTAATGGCAATACGAATCTCAGGTCGCTGGCCTTAACGCAGAGTCGGGCTAACTGGTAGACATCAGCGCCAGTAGCTGAGGGGTAATTCAGGAAAAAACTTGAAGAATCCAGGAAATGCCTGTGGTCTGATTCAGGGGTCCTAGCCTGCGCAGCAACAGCTTGTTACTTCCAGATTCCCTGACCAAGGGATCCTCTCAAAAACTTCCTTTGGCGCGACCACAGTATTCCTGGGACTAGTGGAGCCTTCTACCTTGCCTAACTCTGATCGGGGTTCAAAGGAACTGCTTCCTCCCTATTCAGGGTTCCAGAGGGGAGGTTGCCATGGCATCCCCGGGAACTTCAGGTTCTCAGGGGACTCATATTCGAAGAAGTCTAAAAGACTGTCGGGGTGAATTGAGGCAATAGCAGCCTTCTGCAGAGCCAACTTTTGTTTCAAATTTGCAATTTCGGTGAGACAAGCGGAATGATCAGAGTCCTGTTTTGCTGCTTTCTTTTCTTGGGCCATAAAGAGCGGCTGCCACAGTCTGGGTATCATTTAACTGCTTGAGGTAGATCCAGAAACTTCCTGATCACGTTCCTGGAGCGAAGGTGGCTGGGTTTTTGTTAACTCATCCTTCAGCGACCTGAGTGGGTTCGGGAGGTAACAAGAAGACCAGATTATCTCTAGTAAGAGCTGTTATTTCCTGAAGCTTGCGTTTTGAATCTCCTTGCCATGTCTCCTTTTTAAGAATTTCTTTAATTTCCACATCTTTTTCCCTAATTTTTTCTGGTCATGGATCTTTTATTAAGGGTCTGAATCTCTATATGTTTAATAATCCTCTTTTGAGGGCAGCTAGCTCTTTATCATGGGTCTTATTAAGTTCTGAATTTCTCTATCTTTGGTTTCTGTGAGTGCAGAAAGCTCCTCATCATGGGCTTTTCTAAGGTCCTGAATCTCTGTATTTTTCTTTATCTCTCTAAGTGCGGAATGCTCTTTAGCGTGGGCCTCCTGCATTGCTCTGATTTCGTGTAGCATAAGTTGCTCATTTAATTTCTCCTGGGCAGCAGCTCATAGTTTGGATGGTATTGCATACATGGTTATAATTGCTGGTGGATGCTTGCAGAGCATTGAACAAGCCCCAGACTGCTGTGGCTGCCTTGTTTGATCGTCCCCATTTCTTTGGCTTTTGCATAAGATAGCAAAATTCTCAAGAGAAAAGTTGTGAGAGGCTCAGGGCAATCGACGCGAGATAGATCTAAGCTGCCCAAGGGTCAGGTCCTTGTTGAGCGATCCATTTATGGGCTTTAGTGCCAAATGAAGCTCCTCTTTTAAAATGCTTTTGCCACTGTTAGAGACTGTAGTTGCAGACATATTGAAAGAGAAAAGGTTTTTTTTTTCCTGCTAATTTTTTTCTTCCTTACACAAACTGTGATATTATGCCTGCTGCAGGGAAGGGCTTAGCTCCTGATTTTAAGAGGGCCCTGTATAAACAAAGAAAATAGGACTTTTGCTCTTTATTGGAAGAGGTGTCCTGTACTATGCAGGCCAATAACACAGGTGGCTTTTAGGTTCCACTCCTTATTCTAAGAGTGTATACCTGTTCTAGATGGACTCACACAGATAGGAAGTGAAAAACTGCCTCTTCATGTGAGAAGGATTCACTACTCAGAATGTCCTGTTGCCTGAGTTACTGCCAACGGCTTCCTTGATGCTTAGCCACACAATCAAGGATCTGGTGCTCTAAAATGTAGATGCTTGTGCAACAACACTTGAAATAAACTTTCTGAATGGGAATGATTTTTTTTTTCCCTATTGTGGAGTCTCTTTCAAGAGGCTGGCCGCTTTTACTGCTGGCTTTTAAGTTTGCAGGAGAACGTTTTAAAATATCCTAAAAGTAGTCTCCAAGCTTCCCTTGGGCTTAAGGATAGGAATTGCTGATGTCACTTTAATGACGCAAAGCAGGCTGCGAGTGTCTTTGCAGAGCCAGCACGGCGACAGCTATTAAGTGGGCACGTAAAATCTCAGAATGAGGGAATTGCTTGCCCTTCCTGGAAGGAACAGACGCACAAAACAAAAGGACTGCGCTCTGTATGTCTCTCTATGCGACAGACAGCTCAGAGAACACCTTTAAACACAAAATGGTTGGAGTCTTAGCTAAAGACCACAAATCCAAAGAACAGGAATAATAAACGTCTTTTCCTGCTAACTGACCACAGCGAAAACACTTTAGAACTGTGGACAAATGCTGGGGCCTGCCTTTTACAAGCCACAGCAGGAGAACTTTTTTTAGAATATGAGGTCCTGCCAAGTTTTAAAGTGCTCTATCTGACTCTCTGATTGCGTACCTAGCCTTTTCAGGCTAAACTGAACTTTCTTATTTAGTACCCCACTAGTCAAGCAGAATTTTAAACCTTAGATTAGTACTTCTCGGGCCAGAACGAACTACTTCTGACCCGAGTAATTTCACCGAGCGGAATGCAACTATTTCTGACCTGAGTACTTAGCCTTTCTCGAGCTAGAATTTAACCATTTCGACCTGAGTACTTCGAAGCGAATTTAACTTATTTCTGAGGCCTGCCTGACTCTCAGAACTAAAAAGCCGAAGCTCGTGGGTGCCTCTCTCTTATTAAGTGCACTTCAGCTTCTCGGTGGAATTTACAGGCAACCACGAAATAAACAAGCACTATGGATCCTTTCTCAAAAAAGGGGGGGAAGGGGGGAGGAACAAGCTAGCTAAAACACACAAAGGGGTCCTTAACAGTATGATTGTCCCTGTCACGCGCAGTCCCCCTAAACTAAAATTATGATTTTTCTTCCTCCCGCAGAAGAGAATGCCAGGTTACGACCTTAACCTCACTCCACTTGCAATACACAGACTGGCTCACTGATCTGAGCTAGTGGCCAGCTGTGAAGTAGTCTTGATGAGAACTTGAATCAGGAGATGAAGGAAAAAACCACCCAAAATTCCTTTTTTTCTGTCTCTAGACGCACACACACACACAGTTTAAATAAAAGCTCTTGCAGAATTCCAATGCCAGAAACTTCCCTACGTCTGCTTACCAGCAAAGCTTGTTCTTTTTGGCAAAGCAGGTCTTGCCCGCATCAATTCTCCACCAAAACTGTTACGGCCTTAACAGGAGTAAGGATTTTATTAAAGGGATTCTCCACCAGCTGCTAAAAAGTGTAACAGCACACATATGATTTTAAAAGTAGCAAAGGGGAATGAACTCACATTGGCAGCGAGAGGGGCCGAGAGGAGATCTTTTAGACTGTGTCTACGGGGAAGGAATTCTAGCAATGGATATTCCACAGAGAAGCAAGAGTCCAAATTGAGTTTAAAATATTTATATAAATTTGGTTCAACAATGCATACACACAGTGAGACACAAAGGCACATACATTCAAGTTCCTAAGATATAAGCAGGTTTGAAAAATAGATTGGATGATAGAGAAGGGAATGGGGGTTGTTGTGGGGTAATACATTACCTAACAATTCTTAGAAGGGTAGAAGTAGAAGGCAGGGATTCCATGCCAGCACAGGAACCCAATGAAGGACGAATCCATGTCTCAACACCACAGCAAGAGAACATGTGGCACTGAGCAAAATGTTTCAGGTAAACTGAGCTTTTATACCCTTTTGCCCAGGAAGAGGCGGGAGCTAGTGAGTTTTAAGTTTCCTTTTTTCTAAATTCTCTGGAACTTCCCATGCTGGGCTTGGGGGGTGCTGAGGTCATTTAGTCATCTCATCTACTGCTAAACCCTGGACAATGGGGCCAATTGCTCTTAATGGCTTTATGCAAAGTAACTCTTACAGTCTCTGCCTTCAGCATTCAGATTTGAATGAGGCTTGATTGATTCAGGATGAGGTAAGTGGTTTAGGAGTCATAACAAAGGGGAAGGAAATGCAAAGGAACAACTATTTGTTGCTAACTTGGTTTCCAGAAGAGATAGGGAAATGCAGAATCTGATTGCAAGTTGGCTTTCCATATTCTTTGTCTTTAACAGTTTCTATAGCAAGGTGTGGTAATCAAGATCATGCCCACAAACAAAATGAGGCCTCCAGGATATGCTGGGGTAACTCATTAACTCAGCTTTTGTTAAAGTAGTTTTGACCTTTTGGCTGTGGTCTGCCTTCAGCTTGGACACTCTGCTAACCACACAAAAATATGAGAGGTGGCTTCTGCCTATGTAGTTTAACAGGAAAATATTATGAAATAATATATATATATTATAGGATTGGTCAGAGGGCTTACAGATATGTTCCATCAGGCACATGGATGAGGAGTTTGGGCTGCTTGCTTACATCCATCAGACACTGAGCATAGTTCCCCCACTTTTATATGGTCCCCTTGGTCTCCCTGTGATTTACTTTGTGGATGGTCTGTTGATCAGAAGAATCAACTCTACTGGAGTACAATTATTATTATTATTATTATTATTATTATTATTATTATTATTATTATTATTATTATTATTATTATTATTATTATTATTATTATTATTATTATTATTACTACTAGAGTGGCCCGGCCAAGCGTTTCTGTGGCTTATTGTGGTGAAATGGGAAAGGAACAGTAGCAGCAAATCAATTCCTGAGGCCAGCAGTACGTGCTCATGCAAACATGCAGCCTGATACTGTGCGATGTCAGTGATGTGTGTGCCCGCATTCTTTGGGGGGGGGGATGGAAAGGCACCCCTCCCACACATCTAGGCTGGCTGGTCATGATCCTTTACCTGGGAGAAAGTTTGGTTGGTGGCAATGGGTGTCGCTTCTGAGGAAACCCTCTGGCCGGGTGTACGCAGCCATTCGAAGTATGACATGGTTGCTGTACTGAGGCACTTACTCCTGAGTGTGCGTGCCTGGTTTTCTTAACTGTAACTGCAGTATTCAGGGAATCTAGGGTGCCTGGCCCCCCCCTCCCCTCCCTTGCAAGTCGCCCCTCACTCTCTTCCCTCCCTCCCTTCTCTTCCTTTGAATGCCACCCCTCCCCCTCCCTCCCTTCCCTTTCCCTCCGCTAGGGTGGGTGGGTCATATCAAGATGCTGGGCCCCTGCCTCCCCTCCCTTGCATGCCACCTCTCACTCTCTTCCCTCCCTCACTTCTCTTCCCTTGCATGCCACCCCTCCCCCTCCCTCCCTTCCCTTTCCCTCCGCTAGGATTGGGTGGAGTCATATCAAGATGTAGGGCCCCCTGCCTCCCCTCCCTTGCATGCCACAGCTCACTGTCTCCCCTCTCTCACTTCTCTTCCCTTGCATGCCCCCCCCACCGTCCCTTTCCTCTCCCTCCCTCTCTTCCCTTGCATGCCACCCAGTGGTGGGATCCAAACTACAATAACAAGGTTCCCATGGTGGCAGGATTCAAACTGTGGCGTAGCGCCAATGGGGCTGGGCGTGGCACGACGGGGGCCTGGCCAGCCATTCCGGGGGGGGGACATTACTGGGCGGGCCTGTGGCAGGGACGCCAGCCGCTGTCGCGGTCCTTGGGTGGGAAGCGAATGCGCGCAGGTGCAGGCTTTGCCCGCGCCGCGCTGGTGCACCTCCTGCTAGACTGCTTCAGAAGTTCTGCTTGGCGCTACTTCACGAGAGAGAAGGGGCGTAACTAAGGCAAAAATCATGTGACAAAATCGCCAAGTGGTAGCCCTCTCTTGGCACACACAAATGAGTGGTAGCCTACTCGAGGAACCTGTGAGAAACTGCTGGATCCCATCTCTGATGCTACCCCTCCCTCTCAGTGGCAGTGGAGGTTAAGAGCTTGTGTATCTAATCTGAAGGAACCGGATTTGATTCCCAGCTGTGCCGCCTGAGCTGTGGAGGCTTATCTGGGGAATTCAGAGTAGCCTGTACACTCCCACACACGCCAGCTGGGTGACCTTGGGCTAGTCACAGCTTCTCTGAGCTCTCTCAGTCCCACCTCCCACACAGGGTGTTTGTTGTGAGGGGGTAAGGGCAAGGAGATTGTCAGCCCCTTTGAGTCTCCTACAGGAGAGAAAGGGGGGATATAAATCCAAACTCCTCCTCCTCCTCCTCCTCCTCCTCCTCCCCTCTCCCTCGTGTGTATGTGTGTGTATGTGTTCCACTTCCACTTTCGAGTGACACTATTTGCTTTTTTCAATGCTCATCTTTGGCCATCTGAGTGAACCTTCTAAGCAGCACGAACATTCTAAGGGGGACAGTTACACACACACCAGGGAGCGCATGGGAAAAAAGGCGTTTTACTTGGTCCAGGTATGAAATTTCAGGTATGTGAACATCTGAAAACACTCTCGCCTGACTGACTATAGTGGCTGGGAATTTTCAGAGGAATTGGCCCAGCAGTTACTGAGGTACCCTGTCATCAACATACATACCACGGTTAGCTTTTTTTATATATATGAACCCAAGCGTGGCTAATGCCACGCGTTGCTTCAGCTCTTATTGTGGTGAAATGGGAAAAGGAACAGTAGCAACAAATCAATTGCAGAGGCCAACCCAGTACATGCTCATGCAAACATGCAGCCTGATGCTGTGTGATGTCAGTGATGTGTGTGCCCGCATTCCTGGGGGGGGGGGGTGGAAGAGCACCCCCACACACATCCCCATGCTGGCTGGTCATGATCCTTTACCTGGGAGTAAGTTTGGTTGGTGGCAATGGGTGTCGCTTCTGAGAGAGCCACTCTGGCCGGGTCGCGGCCCAGCCATTCAAAGTATGTCATGGTTGCTGTACTGAGCTTACTCCTGAGTAATGTCGTGCCTGGTTTTTCTTAACTGCTGCTGCAGTATTCAGGGAATCTAGGGTGCCTGGCCCCTCCCTCCCGTCCCTTGCAGAGTAAGCCCCTCACTCTCTTCCCTCCCTCCCTTCTCTTCCTTTGCATGCCACCCCTCCCCTCCTCCCGGCCTTCTCTTTCCCTCCGCTAGAGGTGGGTGGGTCATATCAAGATGCTGGGCCCCCTGCCTCCCCTCCCTTGCATGCAACCCCTCACTGTCTCCTCTCCCTCACTTCTCTTCCCTTGCATGCCACCCCTCCCCTTCCCTCCCTTCCCTTTCCCTCCGCTAGGGTGGGTGGGTCATATCAAGATGCTGGCCCCCTGCCTCCCCTCCCTTGCATGCCACCCCTCACTCTCTTCCCTCCCTCACTTCTCTTCCCTTGCATACCACCCCTCCCCCTCCCTCCCTTCCCTTTTCCTCCGCTAGGGTGGGTGGGTCATATCAAGATGTAGGGCCCCCTTCCCCCCCCCCCTTGCATGCCACGAGCTCACTGTCTCCCCTCTCTCCCACTTCTCTTCCCTTGCATGCCTCCCGCACCGTCCCTTTCCTCTCCCTCCCTCTCTTCCCTTGCATGCCACCCAGTGGTGGGATCCAAAAATTTTACAAACAGGTTCCCATGGTGGCGGGATTCAAACTGTGGCATAGGCGCCAATGGGGCTGGGTGGGGCACGGCGGAAGCGTGGCCAGCAAACTCCAGAGAGCCCGAGGCATTACTGAAGCAGGGCTGTGGCAAGGAGGCCTTGGCTTGCTAATGCCGGCCCTTGGGTGGGAAACAAATGCACACCTGAGGCGCCAGGCTGCCACACACGCTTGAATTGCACCTCCTGCTAGACTGCTTCAAGTTCTCTTGGCGCTTCATTCTGAGAGAAGGGGAGTAACTTCAAGGCAAAAAATCGCGTGACAAAATCGCCAATTAGTAACCCCCCTCTCGGCGCACACAAATGGTGGTAACCCTGCTCACCGGGGAACCTGTGAGAAACTGCTGGATCCCCACATCTCTGATGCTACACCCTCCCTCTCAGTGGCAGTGGAGGTTAAGAGCTTCGTGTATCTAATCTGGAGGAACCGGGTTTGATTCTCCCGTTCTGCATACAAGCTGTGGAGGCTTATCTGGGGGAATTCAGAGTAACCTGTACACTCCCACCTGCGCCAGCTGGGTGACCTTGGGCCTGATCACAGCTATGAGGAGCTCTCTCAGCCCCACCTACCTCACAGGGTGTTTGTTGTGAGGGGGGAAGGGCAAAGAGATTGTCAGCCCCTTTGAGTCTCCTACAGGAGAGAAAGGGGGGATATAAATCCAAACTCCTCCTCCTCCTCTTCCTCTTCCTCTTCTTCTTCTCCTCCTCCTCCTCCTCCCCTCTCCCTCGTGTGTATGTGTGTGTATGTGTTTCACTTCCACTCGAGTTACTGCCTATGTGCTGTTTCCACTGCTCATCTTTGGCCATCTGAGTGAACATTCTAAGGGCACGAACATTCTAAGGGTGACAGTTACACACAGGCCCCTCCCTGTCCTTCACCAGGGAGCGCCAGGAAAAAGGCATTTTTACCTGGGCCAGGTATGAAATTTCAGGTATGTGAACATCTGAAAACACTCTCGCCTGACTGACTATAGTGGCTGGGAATTTTCAGAGGAATTGGCCCAGCAGTTACTGAGGTACCCTGTCATCAACACATACACGGTTAGCTTTTTATATATATAGATTATTATTATTATTGAATGGACTTTCTTGGTGATCTCCCATCCAAGTAGTAACCAGGGCTGACCCTGCTTACCTTCCAAGATCTGACAAGACAGGGCTAGCCTGGGACCTGCAGGGCAGGGCAGGGGAAATGTAGATGAGTTTAAAATTACTTTATTAGGTAAATGCTTATGCCCAGCCTTTCTCTTGTGGCTCATGGCAGGTTACAATATGAAGATTAAAGACATAGAAAACACAGTGAAACCCTACTGATCTCCTTTCTAGGCTTGGAGATTCGGGTGCACCAAATCCTGGATTCGGCCCCAATCTGGGTACATTCGGGCCTATTCAGGCCCAAATCACCCTGAATATGTCCTGCCCAAATATGAACAAATCCAAATGCAAGGCATTTGGGCTTTTTTGGTATTTGTGGTGTTTTGGTGTTTTTGCCTGCAGGGGGAACATTTTTGAAGTTAGTGGCACCAAAATTTCAGGGTCTCATCCGGAGAGTCTCCTAATGATACCAACTGAGTTTGGTGAAGTTTGGTTTAGGGGAACTAACGTTATGGACCCCAAAAGTGGGTGTCCCATCCCCCATTGTTTCCAATGGGAGCTAACAGGAGATGGGGCTACCCTTTTGATGGTCTATAACTTTGGACTCCCTGAACCAAAATTCACCAAACTTGTATGGTATCATCAGGAAAGTTCCTGGATGAGATTCTGAAATTATGGCACCATTATCTTTCAAAATGTGCCCTTGACAGGCACCCCAAGAAATTGCCCAAGATTCTGTGCTCTGCAGTGCCTTGGCTCCATTGTACCCAATGGGGAATTTCTGTTTCAGGCTGCACATTTTTGAAGATAGAGGCACCAGACTTTTAAAGTGGGTCCAGGAGGCTCTCCTGGTAACAATATCTAGGCTTGTTGAACTTTGCTTCTGGGGATTCAATTTTGTGGGACCCCAAAAGCCTGCAGGCCAAAGCACGATAAAACACTAAAAAATACAAAAAAAATTAGACGAACCTGAATTTACCTGAATATTCAGGTAAATCTGAACATGTTATTTGTCTCATTTGGGCATACAGGGTGTATTGTCGTCAGAATCAATCCGAATCTGAATTATACCGAGCTTGGGCAGATGACAGGCAAACACCACTCCTTTCTTTAAGCTGTTTATATTTTAAGCGCCATGAAAAGTCCCTACAAATAAGACAGATTTACGATGCCACCAAATTTCTTTTACTCGCTACCGCGAGGCGTGTTCCGTTTCCTGCCGGTAGGAACATTTTGAGAAGCAATGGAATCTGGCGATTGCCGAAATGGATAGCACAGAAATGGCAAATGCCAGAAGGCCGTAATGACCTGGTGCGTAGTGGCATGATGAGCACAAGGAAGCAATGGCTGCTAACTCCACTTCCTGGTCCTGAGCAACTGATTTCTATTGATAAGCAGGTGCTGATCTGAATTTCATTCCCATAGTGTTGTCTTTCTAGTTTGTTTCCTTGTGCAACATTGTCAGTTCCCTGTTTAATGAAATGGTCACAGGTGATTCTACACGAGTATTTAACCTGAAAACTTAGCAGGTGGTTTAAAGTGAATGGATGGCAGTACCATTATGCGAGCCACACTCTTCCGAGCCACACTCTTCTGAGAAATGTTCACACTGATTGAAATGTTGAAAGTTATGCTTGCTTATGAAGCATCCAAATTTGCCTAAAGTAGAATTGCTAATATTGGTATGGCAAATTATTGTCAATACGGCATGGCTATGTTTCCATAGAGGGTATCATCCAAAACTGACATCGCCTCCATGTAAATTGAGCTCCGGTGCCTGGAGATCACTTGTAATTCTTGAAAAAAAACCAGGCACCAGCTGGAGAATGTCAACCCTAGCCTAAGGGGAAAATTTGATGGGAAGTGATTGACATACAAAACTCCTTCCTACCCTTCAAATCAACTCAGAAATTCTTTGGTTCAAAATGAAGTATATATTGTATTATTGAAGACTTTCACAACTGGAAGCACCTGGCTATTGTGGGTTTCCTGGACTGTGTGGACATGGTTTGCTCCGAATGTACCATCTACATCCATGAGTGGCATATTTAGAGGCATTTCATGGAAAGATCTAGTAAGATGTGCCACAGAGAGAAACACATCTTACTGTTACATGCCTCTGAAGACACCAGCCAAAGATGCAGATGAAACATTAGGAGCAAAAACTTCCAGGCAAAATGTTAAGAAAAACAGTGGTGCTTACCATAATAGTTGTTTATCTAGTTGTCCTCTATACAGGCACATGTGGGACTGACTTCTGCAGGCCATCCATGCAGTTTTTGATAGCAAAAAAAGCTTGACAATTGGGTGCTCTCCTCCCACAACCACAGCCTGGACTGGCCCAGTCTCTGTCCAGGTCAACTGACTAGAGAGGAGGGCTGCACACTTCCCTCCAGATCTTCCTCCACTGCTGCAAGCAGCCACCACCCAGATAGGATTACATCTCATAGCAGGGAAGGAGGGAGAGATGTGTGCTTACACAGAGGACCACTAGATGAACAACAGTGGAAGTGGCTGTGTGCTGTCAATGAAGCACCGATTGCAATACATTCAGCTCAGTCTTAGCATTGACATCCACAGCACAATGTTTGATGAAAGTCAAGTGAGTAGACCACATAGTGGCTCTGCACATGCCATTAAGATCCACTCTATTTCTAAAAGCTGTTGTAGTGACTAGGGCTCTGGTAGAGTGTGCCCTAATGGCAATTGGGCAAAGAACCTTAGCCTTGTTGTAAGCCAGCCTAATAGCAGGTGCCACCCATTGAGACAGATTGAGAACAGATACCTGAGAGCCCTTTTTGGGGCCTCTAAAACAAATAAACAAAGCCGTGTCCTTCCTAAAGGACTTGGTTGTATTTGCAGCCAGATGTGCAGAAGCTACTTTGTAGTAACTACAGACATGGCTTGGATTGAAATGGGCCACAGCCCTTCGGGGGAGGGCGGTCTATAAACCCAATTAAAATAATAATAATAATAATAATAATAATAATAATAATAATAATAATAATAATAATAATAATAATAATAATAATAATAATAATAATAATAATTTATTAATATAATTATTAATATAATTATTAATATAATTATTAATATAATTATTATACCGAAGCTGGGCGAGCAAGAGGAGCGCATCTTATCAGCCAGTCAGCATCCAAGGCTGATCCCGGCTTCACCCCCAAATTTATTGGGGAGGACAGAGTGGTACTGGGCCACGGGGTGTTCGCCCCTTCTTTGTGACCCCCACACTGCTGGAGTGTCGGGCTCACTTGCAAAGGCCTCTGTGGAATGTACCCCGAGCCCGCCCTGCCACAAACCTCTTATGGAGGCCCCCATAGGTGGGGAGGTCTGGCATGCAAGCTTGCCCCCACCCCCCAAAAGAGGTGCTCCTCTGCCCAAACCACCCACAGAGCTATGATGAGAAAGCTAAAATCCCATTCCTTGCTTCAGGGAGGGCGGTGGGCCAGTTTGCTTCCAGGCGCAGAAAAAGGGGCTGGAGCAACCGCACACTGCCTTATATAGAGTGTGTGCTCCACACAAATGCCCATGTGTGCCAGCACGCTCATTGCTGGCTGGGTTTGGCGCAGCCGCCAGGCCGGCCCAGAGTCACGCATGCCCCTCTTCTGGAGCTCTTGCCACATGCTCAGCCCCCTGTAGCAATTACAGGCCTAGTTGATTCTAGCGCTGTGATTTATACAATACAATAAGGATCTGTTCACAACTGGGGAGTGCATAACTCTCTCTTTCTCCAATTGTGAGTATTGAAAAAACACTGGCAGGACTATATCCTGAGAGAGGTGAAATCTAGATACCACCTAGGGTAAGTGTTGTAGCTAGACCTGAACACTATTTTATCATGAAAAAAATTACATGAATGGAGGATTGCAACATAGCTTTCTCAGATCTCTAACTCTGTGCACTGAGGTGGTGGCCACCAGGAACTTTGTCTTGTATGACAGGAACCGTAAGTGGCATGAAACCATAGACTCAAATGGAGTACTGGTTTAAAACCAGTGTTAGATTCCACTGAGGGACAGAAGCTTTTATGGGTAGGTACAGATCATGACACACTGGGTGGGTGACTTGATAAATATCAGAATTCTGGAGAAGTGGGAGAAAACCAGTTTGCGCTAAGGATAAGCTGAAGGGAAAGAAAGCTTTTCCATAAATAGGTATAAATTGTAGCTTCATAATGTCACAATGAGAACAATGACTTGTCACCCAAAATATAAACCATTATGTGTTGACAAGTCTGATATTTTGTCACTGTAGTCAAGAGACAATGTTTCTTCTTACCCAGTCTGTGATTACCTTTTATGAACTAATTAGCTAGACAGTAACAGCTAATAAAGGCTGAAACAAAGAGTCCATTATTTTATTTTATCACTTCTCCTTCAACAATTGTGAGGCTGGTGAAAAAGAAATCTTGTAAATGGCTAAGAGTTAAACATTATGCAAAGTTTGAGGAATCATTTCGTGGACTTGTGATAAGACTTTGGAAACCTGTTGAAATGTGATTTAATACAAGTTGGTTTATATTATAACTGCAAGGCAAATGGTCACCACTAGTTCTGAAGTAACAATCTATCATCTTCCCAAACTGCTTGTGAATTATGAAGCCAGAGGTATAGCTAGGCCAAACTGCACCCGGTGAACAGTG
>NC_059437.1:43835806-43857176 GCF_021028975.2 Sphaerodactylus townsendi
TAATAATAATAATAATAATAATAATAATAATAATAATAATAATAATAATAATAATAATAAAAGCTCGCTGGAAATCCAGTTATTTTCCAATCCGTCGCCAAACCCACGGATCAGCTGGAAATCGACGCACGAATTTTCAGGTGGCAAGAGAACGAGAGGAGCCTGACGCTGCGATAACTTACAGGCTCTTTACCACTTTCCGCGGTGCCTGTAGCGTATGCTGCCAAGTGTTTTCAGGATCCAGCCCTTAACCTCCCTCCCATCTTTGTTTCGTCCCTGCACCGGTGCTCCCTTCCCCCTCTTCGAATAATGGCGTTAACTAAGAGCCTACCCCCCCCCCGCCCCCGCGTTTTAAAGGCAATGGCCGTCAGTTCCGCAAACAACGCAGCGTGCCGAAAGGGCAGGGCTCTTTGGACCACGCGTGCTGTAGTTGCGCCAGGACCTGCACTCTTTACCCATGAGAACTGACCCGCACAGACAATAGATGCGGTAAGCAAGTAAATTGGAAACTTATGGGGAAATAAACCCTGAAGAATTATCAACCCAAGGCTGGGCGCGCGGGACTTCAGTTTTGCAAACTGAAGACTCCGACTCAGGGCTTTGAATGAAACAAGATGCGCTTAATGGAATTCCCGGGGGCATCCTGCGTAAATTTTATGCGTCACAAAACCGCCTTCATTAATAAAACCCCGTCTCTCCAACCTCCTGATCTCCCTTCCCAAATTCGAAGCATTATTACGCAAGACGGCAGGGGGCGGGGGGCGACGCCAAAAGAAACAAACTGAACCCCAACCCACCCTAAAGACTTATGTGCTAAAGTTGCACGCCCAAGAGGGATGTAAATTCTTGCCAAGCCCTTGCGGCCTGTAATCATCTCTCGTTCGCTTTCTTCCCCTCACCTCCTCACGCGCCCTCCTTTTCCCCTTCCCTCCTCTCTCTCTTTTTCCCATTTTGGCTTCTATTCAAATTAATAGGTCAGGGTAGAGCGGCTCCCCAACGTCACAAACTTGCAAGAGATGGCGCTGGCAGCAGCAAAACCGTGAGATGAGGGACCAGGCAGGAACAGCAGGAGGACCGGAGCGGAGCGGGCAGGGGCAAGGACAATAAGGACTGGTGGGGTCCTCGCCAGGAGACATGCACAATTCAAAAGGTGGAAGCGGCCCGGACCGGGGAACTTGCAGAGAAAGCCCCCAAAGGGGCGAGGAACAGAGGGGCTCCAGTGCAGTCCCGCCAGGGGGTGTGTATGCATGCGTACGTGCATTAATCCGTAGGCGCGCGCAGGCGCGTGCATGCAACTGGCCAGCAGCCCCGGGGAATTTGCTTACAGCGTACCTGGTTATGCCCCACTTTATTTTTTCATTGCCATCCTTGCCGCTTTTCTCGGTCCCGGAGGCGACACAAAGGAAGGGGGGGGGGCGTGGGGCGCGATAACCAGCTTGCCTAGCATTTCCCCTACCGGCTACGTGAATAGCCAAAGGAAACCACTACCGTTGTGGAGCCCAGCGCTGGCGTCCTTCTACCCCCCCCCCCCCCCCGCATCCCGGGGGGTCGCTACTTTGCGAGATTTGCAAAAATTGGAAACTCCGCGAGGGATTTCGGGTTACAAACTTCACCCACTCTCCCTTTACGCGCAACCCCGGACATTTTGTGTGTGTGCGTTGTGGGTGTTTCTGCCCAGTACCTCACGGAGAGGAGAGGGGCGGGGTGGGGCAGAAGGGGGGGGGGGCGCACTTTACGTATTAGCTGCAGCTGTTACCGCCTTGGAGCAAACCGGCGAAAGGGGAGGGGGCGGCAGCAGCAGCAGCCATGATGCGAGGGCGCTCCCCTCCCCCCAGCGAAGTGGCAGCAGCTTCTAAGTATTGTACGAGGAAGGGGGCGCCAGCGGCGCATATTCAGCGCTGCATGGGATTGGGGGGTGGTCGGCCCGCTACAGCCATCAGCGAGGAGCTTCAGTGCAAACCGCCCCTTCACTTTCTTCCCCCTCCCCTCCTCTTCCTGCTCCGGGAGGGGGGGCCAGGGAGAACCGTGGCCATCGCTGCTTGCCTGTTCCCAAATCTCCTGTCCAGGGCGGGCCCGGCAGATGAAGACCTGGGGCGGCTGCAAGGTGACCCGTCCACCACGACCTCCCCTGCTTGCGAAGCACCCCTGGAAGCCCGCACTGAACTTTTGCCCCGGCACTTTCTTCTCGCTTCTCCCCCCCGTCCATTTGAGGAGCCCGGAGACGCTGGCGCTGCGGGGCGTCTGGCTGCGCGGGCTTTATTTACTGCCGGGAGCGCCGGTTCCACGTAATGCAAAACCGGGGGGGAGTTCAGAGCGGCAGGGGGAAGGGAGACCCCCGGAGCCCCCCCCCCCTCCCAGGAGTCCCGCTCGGGAATCTACGCGTGTGCACGACGGAACGCGCTACTCAGGCTTTACTCAAGCACGCACCCCTCTTGCACCACTGGAGAAGCCCCCTCTTGACCTTATACCCCCAACCCCCTTGGCTGGAGTTGAAAGTTTGAATTAGTCTTTCTTTGCTTTCGTAAAGACCAAACAGTTTAAATCTTTGCCCCCCTCATCCCCGTGGGCTGCTTTCTTCGCGGGTGGGGCGGCGAAAGTCGCTTTGGATGCTCTGGGGATGGGTTGGAAGGCGCTTTGCAATCGATGCCCCCCTTGGTTGAGCTAGAGGGCCCAGCCGTGCTCTAACTGGGTCGAAGATGCTGCCGGGCGGATGGGAGGGAGCAGCTCATTGGTGCTTCTGCTTTGAACGCTGCCAAGCTACGCCTTGGGGGCATCCAGCTTTACCGTGCAAAGGTTGGCCAAGAGGGAAGAGACTTCTCTGGCTTTTGCATTTCTTTCCAGGTAGAGATGTGGGCACGCCACAAAAAGGTGGGCTGCTGGCTCTTTCTCTCTCTCTCTTTCACTTGCGCCTGCCTCTGGCCCTGAACATTTTCTCCTTATATCTGATAACGCCCATTTGGTTTGCTTCTTCGTTCCTTTGAACAGTGGGCGACTTGTGTTGGGAGGGAGGGGGGGGCGCTTTTGGCTGAGGCCTATTAAGGTTGGCTGTCACGGCTTTCTTTTCCGCTTTTACAAAATTCCTGGTTTTTTACAAAAAGGCTTCGTGTTTGGTCAAGGATTCGTCCTGTTGGACTTGGTGTCTGCGGCGTGGGTCTCGGAATATTTGCCAGAGGACTGCGTGTAATCTTGGAGGCATAGGTAGCGATCCGTGTTTCATGCTTTCGCACATTCATGGCGGGGCGGCGGGGGGGAGGGGGGGGGCAGAGAGGAAGATTGGAAGAGAGAAAGGGGCTTTAGTAACAAATTTCAGGGTTTTTTGCACTGTGCCTTTTACGAAAGCTGGAGATGGCGTTGATATTATCTCCCATTATTAACAAAGCTCTTTTGAACAAAGAGATGTGTGTAGGTTTTTTTTCCCTTTGGATGTGAAACTTCATCTTTTATGGCTGCGGTTTGGTATGCTCACTACTTACCCATTGGTGACCTATGGGGGGGGGAATTGATTTATTCCCACAACTCTCAGGAGTTTCTTTGGAACAGGTTTTGCCACCGTTAGAGGGCAGGGAAGTCAAAGCGTTGTCCCCTTGTGATAGAGTTTAAACTGGTTTCTACTTCGCCATTGAAGTCCACGATAGGTTGCTTTGGAAATATTAGTAATAGTCCTCCTTCCCTAGTTGCCATAGGGATGAATCCTGGTTTCTCCAATTTAAGGACCAGTATGTGTGTGTATTAACTGGGTTCAGGGATTTCAGCCTTTTCCCCTGTTTTAAAGAGGCCCCCACCAGCTTGCCACCTGCTCCTGTACATATCATGTCAGCAACTGGGGATCAAAAATAAATTTGAGAATAAACCCTGCTACATTTTTTTTTGTTATTTATTCTCTCCAGGGCATTAATGTCTTACTTTCCCCCTTGGGATCTAAAATACACTCTGCATGCACACATATGTGAATGTAGTAACTTTGTGTGTATGCATACCCATTTCATTTAAAAAAAATCAGAAACATCCTCTGAAGATGCAGGGCATTTCTACTTGGACAAGCAAGAGATGGTTCTTATTTTACCTTTTAAACGAATATGTTTACACACCCGTATATTTTTGAATAGATTGATGCACACATCACAAATAAAGGGAGATGTTTTCGTGGGCTTCCTGGTTTTTTACTGCTGTTTGTGTAATCCTGATCCCAGTGGACATGTCCATCTTCAGATTTGTCTAAAAGCCCATGTTTTAGAAATTTCTCTCTTTTTCCAAGGCATCATCTGTGAGTTTGTCTTGTTCGCCATATTACCCTCACAACACTCCCTATGGGGTATGTGTGTGCCTAGGCTGAAATCATGTGCCTGTTATCCCAAAGGGTCCTACCCAGCTTACTTTGTAATTCTTAGCAGGGGATTCAGAACCCAACTCTCTCTCTTTTTTAATGTGACTCTCAAAATCTAGATAGATTTTTTAAAAAGAGGAATCTGTTCTAATTATTATTATTATTTTAATTAAAGGAGCTTCTCAAAGTACTGCATTGTGTCACGAAACAGGAAGGGTTTTGTTGTGGGTGGCTGCGCTTTTAAGGACTTGTGGTGTGTTTGAAATACTTGACCCGTTTGCCGTCTTACAGTGAGGAGCAGGTTTGTCACCCAGAATTCGTGTGTAGCCAAGGAGAAATGTAAGATGGGAGAGGGCGAGGTTGCAAGTTGTGAGGCTTTTAATGCTGGGAAGTGGATGAGTATCGGCTTTGCTTGTGCTGAAAGCTGAGCAAAGAGAAAGGTTTAGTTGTAGTTCCCAAATCCTTCTAAAGTGCTGACTAAGGAAATTCCCCAAGAAAAACCCAAGTCGCGGCAAGGTGAGGTCGTCAGGGGAGTACAGACATTGAGTGAGTGTTGAATGGCAGGTTAAGAAATTAATGTTGCCTGTTGCCTCCAATTGTTGGTAGGCGGGGCAGGGAGCTCACGAAAACACACACATAGAGTTTGTAGCTCAGATGGAAAATTGATAACTTGGGGTGGGACAGGTTTCACAAAAGTCTGAGAATTGGCCAGTTGGCTCTTGGGAACTTTTGACCGAATTGGAGAGGCGTTGTGCTTTTCGGCTGACCAAAAAGTTTCCACTTCAAAAGTGCCTTTAAAATGAAGCCAGGTGTTTCTCCAGTCTGAAGCCTCGGCTGCTCCGCTCTTCCAATTTTTTCGCTTCTTTGTTTAGCTGACAGTTCCTGCTTCTCGGATGTGCAGCTGTTTGGTTTCAGTGGCGAGCTGAAAAGTTGCCTGTGCTTCACGAGGGGGCTCCTCGGTTTCCAGCCCTGTAGCAGATGTTGGCCTGGAAGGGGTGGGGTGGGGAGGAGAGCTGGAATTGCATTTGTGATTCAGCCATTATGTGGCCTGTGACAGGCTACGCACAATGGGGTCTGAGGGGTTAGAGGGGGGGCGGCTTGCTTCCAGCATCTCTGGGCACGCCTGCTCGCTTTGCCTCGGCAAAAAATTAACAGGGCTCAGCTGTTGAATTGTTTACTCAAGAATTTGAGCCTGGCTACAAGCTGCAGCGTTTTTAAAAATACCAAAGTCTTCAACAGCGCCGGAGAAGGAAATTGACAACCGAAGCTGGGCAAGGGAGCGAAATTCACTTCTCACAGGCTTTCGATATGCTTTGATGCGCGATGTCAAGGCATAAGGATTTTACCAAAGCTGGCATTGGCCCTGTGCCTGCATTCTTGGGTGGGAGGCGCTCCAGCCAGGTCTCTTGAGCCCCCATTTCTGAGAGTCCCAGTGCTTCATAGTGTATGTTGGGTATAGAAAGAGTCCACTGTATAGATGTGTGATCCATTGGCTCCAAAGTTGATTCCGCGTGTTGCACCTGTTAGGGGTAGCTCTGCCCAAAAAACCTGGCTGGCCTTCATAACTCCAGCCTGAAGCCTGCCAAAAAATGATCCCTATGAGAAAAGAACCGGTCCCTGCGATTCTCTATTACACGCTCTCTCGCCTTGCCTCTTACACTGCTGTTCTCCTGGAAAATTGTCTATTTGTGTAATAGATATTTCATGCTGTTATGTTTCGGGTTAGGGTAAAAAAGATGCTCTCTGATCATGCGGCATTAGTGGTGCATTTCATCTCTCTCCCCCCTTTCTGATCCTTGCTGGAGGGTTCCCCATAGAATCTCCCTTAAAACATCTCTGGGCTTAAGCGCCATCCCGCTGGAAGCCGACTCCATCCAACTGGGCTCTCTTGCTTCTTGGAGAGCCGCGGAATTCCTCTTCCCCTGTGAAGTTGCCTTTGTTAGTTTGCCCAAATCCTGTGTACTAGCAAGGGGCTTGAACTGCAGTTCTTCAAGGGGAAGGGATTTCCCCCCTGCTCTTCTCTCACACCAGCCTCTGCCAGAACAAGGGAGACACCAAAGCCGCTGTTGACCTTCTTAGAGTGAAATGAAAAATGCAGTGGTTATGATTGCAGGACCTAAGAAATCCCAGTGCCGGGTGAAGCAGCACCTGCAGTGACAGGTGGGAGAAACGTCTCCTGCCCCTTCGCCTGTGCTTGGATGGAGGCTCAGTGCTGGCTACAAAACAAGTAATCCGGGATTAATCTCCACATAGTGTTTTCGCTCTTGTATATCAGATTTCCCATTTTGTTAATAAGCCGGTGCTCTAGCAGTGCTTTTGAAGTCAGCTGTTCAGGAGGAGGGGGGGGGTCTTCTGCATTATTGAAAGTGACAGCCCTCCCTTGGTGCCCAAGAGCCTGTATTGTTTGGACGTGGGGTTGGGTGGGGGTTTCTCGACTCGTGAGGTCTTACACAAGGACTGAACTTCTAATCGGGGTGTGTGTGTGTGCTTCCCTTCAGGGTTTTCTTTTCTGTTTCAGTTTGAGATGGGAGGTTCACTTTTTTTGGACTGGGGAATTACTGGGCATATCTGGAACCATGCTCTCTCAGATTGGAATGCAGAGAAGGTAGCTAGTTAAGTGTGTCCACGCATGCAGATTGTGCTTCTCTGGTGTCTGGAGGTTTTGAGGAGAAGGGGAGTGTTTGGAGTTCATGCACAGATTTACCTCCAAAGATATTTTAAATGTGTTCATGCTGCCATTTTTTTTTTCTGGTCCTAAGCTAATGCTTTACTTTTCATAGGTGTCAAGCTGTTCGTGGCTCCCTCCAGATGTTCTCCGACTACAGTTCTTTTCATTATCCCCTGCCAGCACATGGTGGCAGGGGATGATGCGGAACTGTAGTCCATAACATCTTGGAGGGCCACTCTAGTTTGACACATCTGTGCTTTACTCTGATAGAGCCTTTGTTTCTTGGGCTTGGAGGCTAAAAGTGCGGGAAGGACTCCGTGATTTCGCTTGGCCATAAGAACCCTTCCTCAATGTGGGGTTTTTTTCCCTTTGTGCCCCCCTGGCAAGCCTAACCATACTCTGTAAGATGACCCCTCTGAAAACTGTAGACCCCAAAAGACATTTTTAATTGGGCATCGCGATTGACTTGTGTAAAATACAAGACAGCCTCTTTATTTTGTTTTGTTTGATGTATGCGACTTGAAAAAGGAAAAAAACCTCCAAATCCTTCACTGGAGCTTAATACTCCATGCAGCATGGATTCAGCACGCTTAGCATATTTGGTAGCACTTTGTGTACACTACTTCAGCCATCCTTTTCATCACCTCGTCTGCTCAGACTAGTATTCTATTGTGAAGTTGGAAAGACTTGAAGTTGAAAGACTCGCAGCTCACTTTGGCTGAGCTAGGACAGATTTGAAATTCTGGGAAGAGTTAAAACAAAATCAGACAATGGAATGAAACTCCACGCCGCATCAAACATTTGGCGTATAGCTTTTAAAATGCTCGGTCTAATACCTTTTTTTTCTCCTACCCTTTCTCCAAGGAGTTTGAGTCAAATCACAAAGGGAGGGTTCCCTTTTTCCATTGTATCCCTCGCAACAGCAGTCTTACGGGGTAGGTAAGGCTGAGCAAAAGCTATTGGCCCAGGGGTCACCTGGGTGAGCTTCGTGGCTGAGAAGGGTTTTAAATCTGGGCTTTCCCCTCATGGTCTAGTACAGGGGTCTGCAACTCAAGGGTTCGAGCCGCATGCTCTCTTTCAGCTTTATACCGCGGCTCCACATGGCCTGAGGTCGTGAGGGTAGCAGATAAGGGCATGTCCTCCAGCCCTCCAGAGCAGCGTACTTTGAAGGAAAGGTGAGTGGAAGGGCAGTCAACCGAGGTGGTTCCATGCGGAGTCAGCCTCGCCGCCTTAGTAGATCTTCGGAGCCATGGAAAATGGGTCCAAAATGGCTCTTCTTTGGGTGGTAAAGGCTTGCCGCACCCCCCCTGGTCTAGTAGTATTTATAACCAGCGGAGAAACAGCCTTTTGACGACAGACACCGTCTCCCCATTATGGAAGTACAGGTGGCTTGTGGCTGATCGTTGGTGTTAATTGAAGGGGTTCCTAAGTGGTTTAGGGCAGGTATTAGATTGGTTTTATATATTTGCATTATTTTATATGATTCTATATTATTGGATATTTGTTACCGTTACTTTTGTATTTATTTTGATTGGATACCTTCGTGTACCTGTTTTAATTCTTGATGTAATTGTTCCGGCTTTTGTAAACAACTCTCGAGATCTTAGGATGAAGTGAAGCAGTATAGAAATGAAAATAGTTAAACCACCATGCCACACATTACAAAAAAAAAAATGTTCTAGGTAAAAACATCTAGACAGTTTTGTAATGCGTACTTTTATCATGAGCTGGTGCATCTGGCCACATTTCAAAACTTCTTGTGGCCTGGTTATGGACTACCAGTTCCCATCATCCCCTGGCCAGCCTATGCAATCTGTAGAAGTAATGCCGAAGCTTTCCATGCGTGTGGCACCTCCCAGTTGGCTGTCTTCCCATTCAAATAAAGTTGATGCATTTCCATCTACTCCGCTCTTTTTTCTGACCAGCAGTTCAAATCCAGAATGGATCCATTTTGGATTTGAGCAGCTGTGGAAGGGATGGGTGTAGAGGGAAAGGTCTAAGCCTTTGCCCCAAATGGTATTTTCCCCAACCTGGAAACAACACTCCAGGGTGAGGTTTTCGCCCTGTGGGGAAGATGTTTTGTTAAGTTTTTACCCCTGTTGATACCTGAACAGGGTAAAATTCTGTACTGCAGGATGGTTTGGGGTAAATTGAACTCCAGTGTGTAGGGAAGGTTTTAAACCCTCCCCTCACTGCAGTCCAGGTCTGAATCAAGTTCCCCTGTGTACTCTTTTTTAAAAGAAGAAAGCATGTTGGGAATGCCATACACGGAACAGGCCCCTCAGAAAGTCTGGGATAGATCTCTTTGAGGTACTTGAGTAGGTTCGCGCGTTGTCTATAACAAGGCGAATTGTGGGATTCCCTCTCTCTGCTCATTATCTGTGCCAGAATGTTTCGGCATTTGCTTTAAACTTCTCCTAAGTATGGGCCTTGTACTGGCATTGCTCAAATCACTTCCTGTGTACCTGTGTACACGTCCTGTGTGCCCCTCTACTCCAATGTTCTCCAGTTCCTGGGGAGAAAAAAAAATAGCTTTTGGTTTGCATACAGATTTGCAAAATAGCTTTTGGTTTGCATATAGATTTTGTTTCCCCCACATTTCATTCATCTCTTGTCCCATCAAAGTATTTTTTTTTTTAATTCCAAAATCTCTTGCTGTACCTCTTTGTGTGGACCGTGGCTTCCGAGGGTCTCATTTATAGAGGTCTTCAGCATCACCAGCTTCTTGATCCTTTCAACTGAAGATGCTGGGGATTGAACTCCAGGACTTTCTACGCATGCTAACCAGATGTCCAGCCACTCGGAGCTCACATGCAAGCAAGGTTTTCTTTATTATGTGCCCTCAGGCAGTAGGCTGGACCATTGGTAGTCCTTTATAGCCTGCAGGAGTAATCCCATGGCACTTCCAGGATACCATGGATTCGATACTCTCCCTTATCAGCTCCATTCCAGCATGGCCAATTGACCATGCTGGCTGGGCTGATGGAAATTGTAGCCCATGAACATCTGGAATACTCATAGATTACTCGCCACCACTCCCCTATACTATGTCATCAATGACAGCAATTGGAAGGTACTTTTTCCAGTAGTTGCAGGTTGTCACAAATGTTACTTTTTTAGGATGTGGAACTTCATGCAGTCAAGACACCCACAGTTTATTTATCGCTCCCTCGCTTGATTCCGGTGATCTTCTGTTTTCTGAAGTGTTGAGAAAAGCAGTTAAGATATTTTATAGGACTAATTCTATGGCTTGCAAAGGATTACGTGTGTACATTTCAAGTTCTACTTCTGGGAGAAATGGGAATACCGATCACTTGCCCGCAAAGAAAGCCATGGTAGCTGCTGCAGCCGCATGGACCTTCTTCTGGTGCTTCAGTCAATGTAGTTTCCGCATTGACCAGCAAAGGGGTTTCAGGGGGTTGTAATGTCACAAGACTTGAAGGACTTGGGAGGCGGGGCATTTGGCTGGAGGTTAATGGCCATCGTGAGGAAACTCTTTCAGCAGGTCCAGCCTTCGACGCAATCAACCTTGTCAGCCTCTCAAAGGCTGGCTTAAAACCAGCCATGCAACATGCTGATTTCCCGCGGTCGCTGTCGTCTGTCCTCAGGTGAACAAAGCAAGGTGGGTATGCAGTCCGCGGCTGGAGAACTGGCTTGCCTAATGCCGCCGCGGTGGTTGAAAGCTGACGTGGAACCGCATTTGAACCACACAGCTTCCATTTTACAGTCCATGCACGTTAGGCTCCCAAACTACCTGTCACTGAAAGAAGTTTGACTCCACCAACACCTTTTATGATCAACAAAGTTTTATTCCTCGGCGTGAGCCTTCATGTGCTTCTTCAGACACACAAAAGCTTATATCTAGAATAAAACTTTGTTGGTCTTCAAAGCGCCACTGGATTCTTATCATTTTTCTGCTGCTGGAAACCAGCATGGCTGCCCACTTTGAATCTACTTGTCACTGTCCCAGAAGCTTTTTAAAGCATAGGTAGGTTTAAAAGAGGGTTAGATGGACTTGGGAAGGAGGAATCCAACTGTGGCTACTAGCCATGGTGACCAGGGGCATACCCATATGCCCTGGGCAAATCCGTAGCCCTGCTAAAACTCCGAGTTGGATGCCCCCCCCCCCCCCCCCGGGCGGCCACCCACTACCTACTCCCACATTTTTTTTTTGCACTAGGACATTGGTGCCCTGCAGGGGGTGCATTTTTAGACATATCAGCACCAAAATTTCAGCATATCATCAGGAGACTGTCCTTATGCTACTCCCCAAGTTTGGTGAGGTTTGGTTCAAGGAGTTTAAAGTTATGCACTCCCAAAGGGGGTGCCCCATCCCCCATTGTTTCCAATGGGAGCTAATAGGAGATGGGGGCTACAGTTTTGAGGGTCCATAACTTTGGCCCCCCTGAACCAAACTGCACCAAACTTGGGGGGTGCCATCATCTCCAGATGATACCCTGAAATTTTGGTGCTGATACATCCAAAAATGCACCCCCTGCAGGAACATCCTAGAAATTTGCCCAAGAATCTTTGTTCTGCATTGAGTTTTCTGCATTGCTGTCAATGGGGGTTGCAGGCTGTGGGGGGCACATTTCTGAAGGCACAGTCTCAAAACTTTCAGGGTCTCATCAGGAGACTTCCCTAATGATACCTTCAAGTTTGGTGCAGTTTGGTTCAGGGGGGCCAAAATTATGGACCCTCAAAACTGTAGCCCCCATCTCCTATTGGAAACAATGGGGGATAGGGGCACCCCCTTTGGGAGTCCATAACTTTGGACTCCTTGAACCAAACCTGGGGGGTAGCATAAAGACAATAGGCCAATGCTGGTAGGGGCTGATGGGAATTGTAGTTCCTGAACATCTGGAGAGCCGCAGGTTCCCTAACTGCGCCCCCTGCAGGCCAAAAATGGAAAACCACTAAAATACCCAAAAACGAACCCAGCATTTTGATGCCCCCCACAAGGTGATGCCCTGGGCAGCTGCCCACCTTGCCCAATGGGCATTACGCCAGTGATGGTGACTGAAGGGACCTCTATCTCCAGAGGATGAATACCAGCACTGGGAGACAAAACCGGGGAGGACCTCGGCCTCTGTGCTTTCCTTGACCCTCTAGGTCGGGCAAGTGGTTGGCAGCTGTATGAAAAAGAACACTGGATTATATGGACCCATTGGTTTGATCCAGCAAGCTGTTTTGCATTGTAATCTGGAGAAACCCCACTGTTCATGGCTTCTGCTGTACACATTTGTTTGTGTGAATGTGAGAGAATTGCGAGCGTGACTCGGTTCATGTGCACATAATGTCATAAGAACATAAGAACAAGCCTGCTGGATCAGACCAGAGTCCATCTAGTCCAGCTCTCTGCTACTCGCAGTGGCCCACCAGGTGCCATTGGGAGCTCACATGCAGGATGTGAAAGCAAGGGCCTTCTGCGGCTGTTGCTCCCGAGCACCTGGTCTGCTAAGGCATTTGCAGTCTCAGATCAAAGAGGATCGAGATTGGTAGCCATAAATCGACTTCTCCTCCATAAATCTATCCATGTTGTACATGTCTACGCATGTACAACAAGCATGAATCAAGTGCATGTCTGCTGAATGTAGAAAAGGGCCACTATTGGTGATATTTCTACCTTGTTGCTCTGTTGTCCGGGATCTGGGAAATACTGTGCCCATCAGTGATGTGAAGCTGGTAGAATCCGTGACTTCCTTATTTTCCTTAAGGCTCGAATCACGAGGCATCACAACGTTTCACCGCCAGTATTTTGCATAATATCCGTTCATTACCCAGCCTGAAAAATGTAGTGTCTCATGTTTGCCATTTTTGCAGCATTCACTAGAGCATGCTGGTAGGGGCTGATGGGAATTGTAGTTCCTGAACATCTGGAGAGCCGCAGGTTCCCTACCCCTGCACTAGAGGCATTCGTGTATCCGTAGATTGTTTGGGTGCGTGCTCTTTCTTGACACCGCCCTTCCTGTTCTTATTTTCTTGAGAATTGCGAAGATGATGGATCTGCAAAATCTGTTGTGTTCTCTCCGTCTTTGGTTTGACTGTCAAGTTCTTGTGACATCTGTTGTAATAACTGCTCTGTCACACATGCCACTTAAAGGGCTTTTGGACATCTTAGCTGCTATGGGAATACGTTCAAGATGGAAGTACTACTTTAAATGTACTTCCATCATGCTCCCCCCCCCCCCCCCGACACAGTCAATGGGTTTAGATGAACTGGACACTCACATTTCAGGATACCCAAGTGAGGATTTGGAAGGGAGACTCTGCGAGCCTTTCTGAAGTGTGTTTTAAGCCCCCGCCCCAGTAGAGCTGTGTGCATTTGGGAATTGCGCATTTCATTTTGTAGCCTTGCTTATACAAATTAATCTTGGTTCACCATTAACAGGAACGGTGGGCCTCCTTCTCCGAGGTAGAACGAGAGTTCCTTAATTGTGGGCCTCTTCAATTGAGTCTTTTTCTTCCCTGTATGCAATATAGCAGTGGTGGCGAACCTATGGCACGGGTGCCAGAGGTGGCACTCAGAGCCCCCTCTGTGGGCACGTGCAAACAGAGTGCCCCCCATACACATCTAGGCTGGCCTGGGCCGCTGGGCTCGATTATTAGCATTAAACCTAAGACCTAGTTTTGGGGAAGCAGTGTAGGTAACCCTGTTAAGTGATGTTAAACCCCACTGATTTTCATGCGAAGAACTAAAGTGCAGTTCTTTACCTGGGAGTAAACTCGGTTGCTGGCAATGGGACATGCTTCTGAGTAAACCCTCCTAGGGTCGTGATTCACCGGTTGGAAGAGTTGCATGGTTGCTTCAAAGCCACCGACTACCATCAAGCTTACTCCTGAGTAACGATATGCCTCGGAGCCAACCATTTTTTTCTAAAAGTAAAACCTCAGTATTCAGGGTGTTGTAAATTACCGTGTTGGCACTTTGTGATAAATAAGTGGGTTTGGGGTTGCAATTCTAAGCACTGGGACTTCAAAAAAGGTTCGCCATCACTGCAATATAGGGATAATAATTACTCATTTTATAGGAATGTTCTAAGGATTACAGTAGGACAACAAGTGTGAACATGGGATCATATAATATAATATAAGATATAAGGATATGTGGAACATGGAAAAAAGACTATATAAATGCTATGGAAAGTTCTATTATTGTCACTGACCAAATTGATTTTAAATTACAATTTGAGTCACTGTATCCTTTCCACCAAAAGAACTAAGTGTAAAATTGGAACTTTCATTTCCTCCCCCCCTGCCCCCCACATGCATGGTCTCAGTCTGAAGCAGGATGTGACAGGTGGTGGGTGTTTGCAGGGGTGGGGGTGGGTGGGCAGGAGGAAATGGCTGAGGAAGTTCCTTTTAATTTTATTTAGAAGAAGCTAGTTGCATACTCAGTCATCATACTAGTTTTAAATCATGGTTTTCTACATTAATAAAGCATCTCTCATATTTCCCTTTGGGCCACCAGGATCAGCATTTTTGTTGTTGCAGTGTTTTGAATTTTGCATGCATGCCTGCTTTACCCAACTGTAGAGTGGAACTTCATTAAAATATTCTCAAATTGGGTCTTTTTAATGGCCTGTTGCCATTATAGGTTTTCTACTCTAGGGAGAGGAATAATATAATAAACCTCAGGCTATACACACAAAAGTCTCAAGACTTGTGGAGTATTCTTGTTCAAAAGGTTCACTTTTCATTTTTACCACTTGCCCTTCCCTTCCTCACACCCTTCATTCCTTGTGCAGATCTGTTCCACTCCAAACTATCCCCTATTCATTGAACTTTTTGAAACCCATAACTTAAGAGGTAAGGGGTTGATTCTGTGTACATAGATTTGCAAAGGAATAATGGAATTAAAGTTTTTTTTTCAATTCTGTTCATTTTTTATAACATTTTTTCCATAAAGAAGCAAAGCAGCTCTCTGTGCAGATACAAAAAAATTCAGTTTTGAAAACCGGAAAACCAAACATCTGTGATCATATCTTCTAGATAGAAAAAATTGCCCCAAATAGTCTTTCTCAGGAAATCTCAGGAAGAGCATGACATGGTGAATGGATTAATGGAATTCATTCATCAAAAAACTGAAGCATTATGCATGAATATACAGCCTCATGCTACATAATTAAAAGGTAATCCTTATTTCATGATGGAATAACCTTTGGACTATAATGTATCTTAAATAGAAAACTATCTTTATATAGATTTTCCCACAGAAATCATCGTCATTTAAAAATCCAATTTAAATTTTCAAGAGCCAATTTTTTTTTGAACAACAACAACAACATTGATTTTTATCCACCCTTCAGCTATCTAAGGCCGCTTTGGAGCTGGTCAGCCATGTGAAACAGGATAATGAACTAACTGAACCTCTTTACCAATCCTGCAGAACTCTTCTTGATGTTCTTTACATGGCACAAGAGCTAGCCCAGCTTGGTGTTGGAGGACATCTCCCAAAGAGCCAAAGTGGCCATAGAATGCAAAACCCCTTGACAACTAAAACAGAATCTGGCTTCTTGGGTTAGTCGGGTGTAGCCCTTCAAATCTTTTTTTTTAGGCTGTTTGCTGAAGCAGTCTAGTCAAGAAATAGATTTATTTTCATCGGCGTTATGGTTTCCACCATTGAAACCTTGTTGCCTACAGCTTGTTGTTTTAAGAAAGAGACGCATGCCATCTACTTCTCCAGATGTGCCCTCGTAGGTATTTGCTACTCTCCTGAACTTCCATACCAGGAGTGGCATATTCAATTGTCTTGTTTATGCCCCTCCCCGCTTGGTTTATGCAGTCTGGTGCCAGTTTGGTGACTCAGCTGCTCAGAAATTCTTGGAAAAGCACTTCCATTTGCTCTAGGGTGAAAATTGCATTGGCAGCGAATCAGACTTAGTTGCTTTGCCAGCCTGTTTTTAGGGAACTCCCTGAAAAGTGAAGCCTGCTGTACGCCGCAGCTCTGTAAACTGCATTGAGATTGAAAGCACCGGTCTCCAGGGGAGCCAGATAGGAGGCAGAGAGATTGTGCCTTGCAGCCTCTAGACCAGGGGTCTGCAACCCAAGTGCTCCAGATGTTCTTGGACCACAAATCCCATCAGCCTCTGCTCTAGAATTCACGGGTGCCCAAGAGGAATACATATTGTGAGTTTTGTGTGTGTGTTAAGTGCTGTCAAGTCACTTTCCACTCCATGATGCGACCTAAGGAATGATTGGTTCTCCAAAAATATCCTATCATTAACTGCCTTGCTCAGATCTTTCAAACTGAGAGCTGCGTTTCCCTTTAATAGAGTCAATCCATCTCATTGTTGGGTCTTCCTCCTGTCTTCAGCTTTGTCCTGACATCATTATCTTTTCCAGGGACTCTTTTCTTTATGTGACCAAAATATGACAGTCTCCAGCTTAGTCATTTTAGCTTCTAGGGACAGCTCAGTTTGATTTGGATCTAGAACCCACTTATTGGCTTTTCGCGACTTCTTAGTGCATCTTTACTTATTTTCATGTGAATTTACATACATTTCCTTTCCCAAGTTGTATTTTTTTTTAGAGAAATCGTGTCATTAACACAGACTTGTCTTTATACAGAATCCAGTATCAGTCCACTAAAGGTCAGTATTGTTTACTCCCATGGTGGTGAACCTATGACACTCCAGATGTTCGTGGACTACATCTCCCATCAGCCCCTGCCAGCATGGCCAATTGGCCATGCTGGCAGGGGCTGATGGGAGTTGTAGTCCATGAACATCTGGAGTGTCATAGGTTTGCCACCACTGGTCTACTCAGATTGGCAGCAGGTTTTCGGGTTCTCGAGTAGACCTGATCCCACTTGATCCTTGGACTGGGGATGCTGGGCCAAGCAGATGCTGTACCACTGAGCCACTGGTAACACGGGCTGGACAGCTATGTGTATCTCTACCCTCGTTCCCCCCAATAAAAAAAGCAAGGAATAATTTAACCATTGCAGTGCATGAAAACCTGGCGACCACCTCTTTATGTTGCTGATCAGAGAATGTCTGGCCATAGAGAAATCCTCTTCATTTTTCTTTGGGGATGGTGAATGCAGTTGATACCTCTGGCCTCACGCATTGCAGGGCTGTTGTTGTATCATTGAGATGTACGTTACTTTGAGCACTTGAGTGAGAATATGTGTAACTGTGAAGCAACATTCTTTCCTATCATTGATCCCCATGATCACTTTGTTTCTTCTTTCAGAAAGAAACAATAGATCCTCTCCTTGATTGTAATTGAATCAGTTTTTATATTTTAAATGTCAGGAGCTCAGCGGTTAAGTATTCTGGTTGCCCTTGTCATTGCAGGGCAAACTGACAGACAAAAAAAAAGATTGGGGTTAATGACATTGTAATGCAAAGGCTATTTTGTGGTGGTATGTACAATTGGCTGCACTGTGTTTGGAGATTGGTAAGAAACCAGAATTCTATTTCTAGATGAGCCCAGACTTGCTTTGTTTTGGGACTTCCTCCCTCATTGGAGCTCACTGGAAGAATTGATGGTTTGAGAAGTCTCCAGATCTCGCTTTTCCTCCCTTTGTTGTGTGGCATCCAAATCGTGAGCTTAGGGTTGCCAACTTCCAGGTGGGGGCCCAAAGGTCTCCTGGAATTCTCACAACTGGTCTTGAGACTACAGGAGATCTGTTGCCCCAGAGAAGATTACTTCCTTTGGGTGGCTCCTGTGGCATTATATTCCATTGAAGACTCCCCGCCACCAAAGCCTTGCCCCCCTCAAGTCTCACTCTATACCACTCCAGGAATGTCCCAGTATGACCAGCAAGCAATCTTATGCTGACCCCCCTAACAATTTGGGACTTGTCTCTTTTCCAGAAACCAGGAAAAAGGAGCTGTGGTTTAGAACCCCCAGTTCTTGGCTGTCGCTTTTTTAATTGATATCCCTTTGTATGTCAGGGCAAATTGAAGTACTGTTGAAGACTTCTGAAACGGAGCCAGACTTCATTTGCACTCTGTATGTGAGAGGAGAGGGAACACACTGCAGTCTGAATCCACATGTGACAAAAGTCTGGCTTGTTTATGATGTTTGAATAGAGTCTGGGACAGGAACCTTGCTCTTCTTGTAGTTGGAAGAGTGACTGGAAGATTGGGGAAGGCTGGCAAGGCTGACCTTCCTGTGCAAGTCTTCAGTGTGCTTTGTAAACAGCCAGTCTTAGCCATCCAGTCCTCCCTGTTCTACTGGCATAGAACCAGAGACACAGAAGCTACTTATGTGAGTGTTCTAGAGATGGGGCTGCAAATTGGTTTAAATGCAGCCCAGAGTTGAAACAGAATGTTGGGCCAATCTGCTCAGATCTGCACTGGTGGTTTAAAACTGGACTGTGTCCCGTGGATGCCACTTTTGAAAGCAATAAAGGTGATCTTCCCTTAGCTTCAAAGTGGGGGGTAGGTGCAGCAGAAAGCCAAGTTTCCATGGCAGCATGGAACCCACTGAGCTACAAGCAACATGACATCACGCTTACATGGCTGGAAGAGGGGAAGTCTGGCCTCTCTCTCCTGGTAGGCTAGGAGGACATCTTGCTGGGTGATTCCCACCCTTCTCCAGGGAGGCAGGAAAAAGTCTTTCATCACTTCCTGTCTGTGGACTAGGCTTCATTTTGTTCCAGTATTTTTCCTGCTCAGTAGTGTGGCGGTCTTACACTCCAGATGTCATGGACTGTTACTTCATCAGCCGCCAGCATGGCCACTGGCCATGCTGGCAGGGCTGACATAGCCAGTCCATAACATCTGAGTGCTGCCAAAGGTTCGCCAACACGGGCTCTGGCACAGGGAGTGCACAGACTCTCAAGCCAGTAGCAGGATGGCTTCTGACAATTCTGTTTCTCTCAACAGGCATGTAAGGAAAGGCTGGGATGTGGTGGACATACTGTATGCATGCACAGTGTGAGGGCAGGCCCTTGAAAAAACGAAACCGGCAAGTGGCTCCATAGGGACTTGTGACCCAGCAGGTGGGACTCAACAACCAATCCATGAGATGAAGACCACTGACATAATCCATTCTTTGGGCAATAGCTCCTCAGTAGGGATAGAAGCTGGCACCCAATTTTTTCTGTTTTTGCAAATTATTATGTTCACTTTTGCCCATTTTTTGAAACTGTCGTTCCTGATTCATGAGCTTTCTTTCTGCTTCAAATATTGAAGCACCAAACAAGCAAATACTTGCACAATAACGCAGCCCGCGAGTCATAGACTGTATAATTTGTGGGAGTTGGACTAAATCTACAATGTAAATTTGAAGGGATTGTGTCTCAGTAAAGCCCTAGGCACATCTTCACATACAGACAAGGATGCATTCTTAAAAACTAATTAGTACCTCTCACACTTGCTCCTCTAATCTTCACAGGGATAGCTATTGACTCAATATTGAATATTGAAAACCCAACACAAGCAAATTCTGGCTTCTGGATATATGCTGGCTTTGAAAAAATCAAAGTTTGCGCAATCTTGCTCCCCCCCCATTATTCTGTGGTTGAGGCTCACTTCCTGCAGCAGCCATTTTGTTGTGCTCACTTCCCTGTATCAGAATTCCAGAGGTGCCTGCAGGCTCAGAAAGGTTGGGGACCCCTGATCTAGCTCTCAACAGGAGTCATTCTACCTAATTTTGTTAATATGTAATTGGGGGGGGGGGGAATAAATATATTCTTTGTTTCTTCCCTCTGCTCAGGAGAACCAGTGTCAGAAATGTTTTTTTTTAATGACAAAGCAGTGTACTGACGAAGCTTGATTAATCCCTTCCTCCTTAACTTTCCATGCAGTCAGGATGAGATTTCTGCAGATTTCCCCACCTGGGAAGAAATCTGTCCAGTTGGCATGATGAAACGCTGTAATGTGAATGGCTTGCAGTCATTTCAAAACCAGATCTTCCTCCGAGAAGTCGCTGACAGAAATCTGACTTTCTCTATCCGGCCTCCTAACCAGGGAAAGGGGGGGGGGTGTAGAAGCTCCTGACATGTCACCCTGTATGTGCTGTTTCAGGGAAGTTACGGATCTCTCTCTTCCACCACCACCGTTACGCATTGTTGCGCATTGCTGCCTAGGTGCTGTCTTGCTATTGTCCTTGTGGGAAACTGGAGGAAAGGAACGCGCGCTACCATCTGGTTGCTTGACTGATGGTACCTTGAAGAACTACTCTCTTTGTTAATTGAAGCATATAAATAGTTAGCAATTTAATTTGGCACCGCTCGCATTTAGATTATGTGCCCTCCAGTTATCCACTATGCCAGGGATGATCTCCATCAGCACAATGTTGCCTTCTGCTGCCAACTGCTTCCTTGGATTTGGCTCTGCTCTGGAGCAGCTCCAAGGCGTTGAAGTTGTGATGTTTACCTGTACGCAGGGATTGTTTCTCTCTAGCCTTCTTGATCCTAGGGTCGGGCACGTACAAAGTGGTGAGACAGTGATTAGATGGTTTGGGATTCAGATGGGGAGACCCGTTTGCAGATCCTCAGTAGGGTAACCTTCAACTGGGCCAATCTTTCTCAATCTTAGTCTACTGGTGATTGTGAGTATGCATCAAAGGATTGGAGTTCCTCAAGTGGGTCAATGATATGTACTCAGATAGAGATTGCTGTGGGAATGCGGTAACAGACATTGGCCTGATACCTCTCTCGGCCTGAATGGAAATAAACTTGGTGAGACTGGAAAAATGGTGTGTAACTGCCATAGAGCATGAACTACCCCTTGCAAAATGCTGGAGCATAAAGGCTTGGTAGGAGACTTTGAGAGGATGAAGGTGGTATGCTGAAGGAAGCATAGGCCATCTACCTGGCACACCCAAGAGGTCAGTGAGTATCAATGACACACGCATTACACACACACTGTACAATAATTTGAGTAGTCAGGTCCAGTCCAAAGTTAGTAGGGAAAAGCTTACAGTCACAGGTGTCGCACTCCAAAGAGATGGTGCTGCAAATGAGAATCTGATGGAACACGCCAAGGTCAGGACGGAGAGGTCAACACAAGCCTGCTACGGTGCTGTCAGTGGCGAGCAGGCACGTTGCTTCCATTCAGTCTCACATTTTTTCAGCATCAAGCAGGTGGAGATGTCCCACCTCTGGCCATGGTGTCAGCCCCTGTTCCTGCAAGTGCACCTCTTCACTGTTGAGGCTGGGGAGATACAGGGCTGCTGGGAGAGGCACCATGTGTCTGTGTACAGGTTCAACCTCCTTCTGTGACACACGGACTTGTGGGATGTAAGGAGAAAGCAAACCAGGCTACCTTGAGGCTAGTCTGGCCCTGGAGGTGGAGGCTGAGGGAGCTTCTGTTCTGGTTCTCTGGCCAGGACTCTGGGTCTGTTCCCACAGGGGCCAAGTCCCTCCTGTGGCACCACTTCTGCTAGCTAAAGTTGGGTATTGATTACTCCATCTGACC
>NC_059437.1:43857267-43877851 GCF_021028975.2 Sphaerodactylus townsendi
TGGATGAAGGGTCAGATGGAGTAATGTCTCCAACTTTAGCTGGCAGAAGTGGTGCCACAGGAGGACTTGGCCCCTGTGGGAACAGACCCAGAGTCACAACCAGGAACCAGAACAGAAGCTCCTCAGCCTCCACCTCCAGGGCCAGACTAGCCTCAGGTAGCCTGGTTTGCTTTCTCCTTGCATCCCACAAATCCCGTGTCACAGAAGGAGGTTGAACCTGTACAGACACATGGTACTCAGCAGCCCTGTATCTCCCCAGCCTCAACAGTGAAGAGGTGCACTTGCAGGAGCAGGGCTGACACCATGGCCAGAGGCAGGACATCTCCACCTGCTTGATGCTGAAAAATGTGAGACTGAATGGAAGCAACGTGCCTGCTCGCCACTGACCTTGCCATGTAGGCTTGTGTTGACCTCTCCGTCCTGACCTTGGCGTGTTCTATCAGATTCTCATTTGCAGCACCATCTCTTTGGAGTCGACACCTGTGACTGTAAACTTTCCCTACTAACTTTGGACTGGACCTGACTACTCAAGTGTGGCCACAGTGTGTGTGTACGTGTGTGCGTGATACTCACTGACCTCTTGGGTGTGCCAGGTAGATGGCCTATGCTTCCTTCAGCATACCTGCCTTCATCCTCTCAGAGTCTCCTACCAAGCCTTTATGCTCCAGCATTTGCAAGGGGTAGTTCATGCTCTATGGCAGTTACACACCATTTTCAGTCTCACCAAGTTTATTTCCATTCAGGCCGAGAGAGGTATCAGGCCAATGTCTGGCCCCACCGCATTCCCACAGCAATCTCTATCTGGTACATATCTGACCCACTTGAGGAACTCAGAAATCCTTTGATGCATACTCACAATCACCAGTAAGCTAAGGTGAGACAGATTGGCCCAGTTGAAGGTTACCTACTGAGGATCTGCAAACGGGTCTCCCCATCTGAATCCCAAGCCATCTAATCACTGTCTCACCACTGGCACGTGCCCGACCCTAGGATCCAGAAGACTGAGAGAAACAATCCTGCGCACAGATAAACATCACAACTTCAACGCCTTGGAGCTGCTCCAGAGCAGAGCCAAATCCAAGGAACGGTGTAACCAGAAGGCAGCATTGTGCTGATGGAATCATCCCTGGCATAGTGGATAACTGGAGGGCACATAATCTAAATGCGAACGGTGCCAAATTAAATTGCTAACTATTTATATGCTTCAATTAACAAAGAGAGTAGTTCTTCAAGGTACCATCAGTCAAGCAACCAGATGGCGCACGTTCCTTTCCTCCAGTTTCCCACAAGGACAATAGCAAGACAGCACCTGGGCAACAATGCGCAACAATGCGCAACAGTGGTGGTGGAAGAGAGATCCGTAACTTCCCTGAAACAGCACATACAGGTGACATGTCAGGAGCTTCTACACCCCCCCCCCTTTCCCTGGTTAGGAGGCCAGATGAGAAAGTCAGATTTCTGTCAGCGACTTCTCGGAAGATCTGGTTTTGAAATGACTGCAAGCCATTCACATGCAACGTTTCATCATGCCAACTGGACAGATTTCTTCCCAGGTGGGGAAATCTGCAGAAATCTGTCTAGGCTGCATGGAAAGTTAAGGAAGGTTAATCAAGCTTCGTCAGTACACTGCTGTCATTAAAAAAAACATTTCTGACACTGGTTCTCCACAAACAGGAAGAAACAAAGGGTATATTTATTCCCCCCCCCCAATTACATATTAACAAAATTAGGTAGAATGACTCCTGTTGAGCTAGATCAGGGGTCTCCAACCTTTCTGAGCCTGCAGGCACCTCTGGAATTCTGATACAGGGAAGTGAGCACAACAAAATGGCTGCTGCAGGAGGCGGAGCCTCAACCACAGAATGTCGGGGAGCAAGATTACGCAAACTTTGATTTTCAAAGCCAGCATATATCCAGAAGCCGATTGCTTGTGTTGGGTTTTCAATATTCAATATTGAGTCAATAGCTATCCCTGTGAAGATTAGGGAGCAATTGTAGAAGTACTAATTAGTTTTTAAGAATGCATCCTTGTCTGTATGTGAAGATGTACTAGGGCTTTACTGAGACACAATCCCTTCAAGGTATACATTGTAGATTTAGTCAACTCACAAATTATACAGTCTATGACTGCGGGCTGCGTTGTGTGCAAATATTTGCTTGTTTGGTGCTTCAATATTTGAAGCAGAAAGAAAGCTCATGAATCAGGAACGACAGTTTCAAAAATGGGCAAAAGTGAACATAATAATTTGCAAAAACAGAAAAATTGGGTATACTTCTATCCCTACTGAGGAGCTATTGCCCAAGAATGGATTATGTCAGTGGTCTTCATCTCATGGATTGGTTGTTGAGTCCCACCTGCTGGGTCACAAGTCCCTATGGAGCCACTTATCGGTTTGTTTTTCCAAGGGCCTGCCCTCACTGTGCATGCATACAGTATGTCACACATCCCAGCCTTTCCTTACATGCCTGTTGAGAGAAACAGGAGTGTCAAGCCATCCTGCTACAAGCTTAAAGAGTCTGTGCACTCCCTGTAGAGGCAGGAAAAATACTGGAACAAAATGAAGCCTAGTCCACAGACAGGAAGTGATGAAAGACTTTTTCCTGCCTCCCTGGAGAAGGGTGAGGAATCACCCAGCAAGATGTCCTCCGCCTCCAGGAGAAGGCCAGACTTCCCCTCTTCCAGCCATGTAAACGTGATGTCATGTTGCTTGTAGCTCAGTGGGTTCCATGCTGCCATGGAAACTTGGCTTTCTGCTGCACCTGCCCCCCGCTGAAGCTAAGGAAAGATCACCTTGTGCTTTCAAAAGTGGCATCCACAGGACACAGTCCAGTTTTAAGCCGCCAGTGCAGATCTGAGCAGATTGGCCAACATTCTGTTTCAACTCTGGGCTGCATTTAAACCAATTTGCAGCCCCATCTCTAGAACTCACATAATTAGCTTCTGTGTCTCTACAGTTCTATGCCAGTAGAACAGGGAGGACTGGATGGCTAAGGGCCCCCAGCTGTTTACAAAGCACACTGAAGACTTGCACAGGAAGGTCAGCCTTACCAGCCTTCCCCAATCTTCCAGTCACTCTTCCAACTACAAGAAGAGCAAGGTTCCTGTCCCAGACTCTATTCAAACATCATAAACAAACCAGACTTTGTCACATGTGGATTCAGACTGCAGTGTTTCCCTCTCCTCTCACATGCAGAGTGCAAATGAAGTCTGGCTCCGTTTCAGAAGTCTTCAACAGTACTTCAATTTGCCACGACGCCTGAAGGATATCAATTAAAACGACAGCCAAGAACTGGGGTTCTAAACCACAGCTCCTTTTTCTGGTTTCTGGAAAAGAGACAAGTCCCAAATTGTTAGGGGGGTCAGCATAAGATTGCTGAATCCATACTGGGACATTCCTGGAGTGGTATAGGGGCGGAGCTTGAGGGGGCAGGCTTTGGTAATGGGAGTCTTCAATGGAATATAATGCCACAGAGGCCACCCAAAGGAGTAATCTTCTCTGGGGCAACAGATCTCTGTAGTCTCAAGACCAGTTGTAATTCCAGGAGACCTTTGGGCCCCACCTGGAAGTTGGCAACCTAAGCTCACGATTTGGATGCCACAACAAGGAGGAAGCTAGTCTGGAGACTTCTCAAACCATCAATTCTTCCAGTGAGCTCCAATGAGGAGGAAGTCCCAAAACAAAGCAAGTCTGGGCTCATCCCAAGTAAATTCTGGTTTCTTACCAATCTCCAAACACAGTAGCCAATTGTACATACCTACAAAATAGCCTTTGCATTACAATGTCATTAACCCCAATCTTTTTTTGTCTGTCAGTTTGCCCTGCAATGACAAGGGCAGCCAGAATGCCAAACACTTGAGCTCTGACATTTAAAATATAAAACTGATTCAATTACAATCAAGGAGAGGATCTATTGTTTCTTTCACAAAGAAGAAACAAAGTGATCATGGGGATCAATGATAGGAAAGAATGTTGCTTCACAGTTACACATATTCTCACTCAAGTGCTCAAAACAACGTACATCTCAATACAACAACAGCCCTGTGCGGCAGGCCAGTATCACTGCATTCACCATCCCCAAAGAAAAATGAAGAGGATTTCTCTATGGCCAGACATTCTCTGATCAACATAAAGGGTGGTCGCCAGGTTTTCATGCACTGCAATGGTTAAATTATTCCTTGCTTTTTTATTGGGGGGAACGAGGGTAGAGATACACATAGCTGTCCAGCCCGTGTTACCAGTGGCTCAGTGGTACAGCATCTGCTTGGCCCAGCATCCCCAGTCCAAGGATCAAGTGGGATCAGGTCTACTCGAGAACCCGAAAACCTGCTGCCAATCTGAGTAGACCAGTGCCAGCATGGCCAATTGGCCATGCTGGCAGGGGCTGATGGGAGATGTAGTCCACGAACATCTGGAGTGTCATAGGTTCACCACCATGGGAGTAAACAATACTGACCTTTAGTGGACTGATACTGGATTCTGTATAAGACAAGTCTACATGTTAATGACACGATTTCTCTAAAAATACAACTTGGGAAAATGTATGTAAATTCACATAAAATACGTAAGATGCACTAGAACACGAAAAGCCAATAAGTGGGTTCTAGATCAAATCAAGCCTGAGCTGTCCCTAGAAGCTAAAATGACTAAACTGAGACTGTCATATTTTGGTCACATAAAGAAAAGAGTCCCTGGAAAAGATAATGATGTCAGGACAAGCTGAAGACAGGAGGAAGACCCAACAATGAGATGGATTGACTCTATTAAAGGAAGCCGCAGCTCTCAGTTTGAAAGATCTGAGCAAGGCAGTTAATGATAGGATATTTTTGGAGGACAATCATTCATAGGGTCGCCATGGGTCGGAAGTGACTTGACAGCACTTAACACACATACAAAACTCACAATATGTATTCCTCTTGGGCACCGTGGTCTAGAGCAGAGGCTGATGGGATTTGTAGTCCAAGAACATCTGGAGAGCCGCAGGTTGCAGACCCCTGGTCTAGAGGCTGCAAGCACAATCTCTCTGCCTCCTATCTGGCTCCCCTGGAGACCGGTGCTTTCAATCTCAATGCAGTTTACGGAGCTGCGGCATACAGCAGGCTTCACTTTTCAGGAGTTCCCTAAAACAGGCTGGCAAAGCAACCAAGTCTGATTCGCTGCCAATGCAATTTTCACCTAGAGCAAATGGAAGTGCTTTTCCAAGAATTTCTGAGCAGCTGAGTCACCAAACTGGCACCAGACTGCATAAACCAAGCCGGGAGGGCATAAACAAGACAGGTGAATATGCCACTCCTAGTGGAAGTTCAGGAGAGTAGCAAATACCTACGGGCACATCTGGAGAAGTAGATGGCATCGTCTCTTTCTTAAAACAGCTCGCTGTAGGCAACAAGGTTTCAACAGTGGAAACCATAACGCCGAAGGAAATAAATCTATTTCTTGACTAGACTGCTTCAGCAAACAGCCTAAAAAGATTTGAAGGGCTACCCGACTAACCCAAGAAGCCAGATTCTGTTTTAGTTGTCAAGGGGTTTTGCATTCTATGGCCACTTTGGCTCTTTAGGAGATGTCCTCCAACACCAAGCTGGGCTAGCTCTTGTGCCATGCCAAAAGAACATCAGAAGAGTTCTGCAGGATTAGTAAAGAGGTTCAGTTAGTTCATTATCCTGTTTCACATGGCGGCCAACCAGCGGCCTTAGATAGCTGAAGGGTGGATAAAAATCAATGTTGTTGTTGTTCAAAAAAAAATTGGCTCTTGAAAATTTAAATTGGATTTTTAAATAAAATGATTTCTGTGGGAAAATCTATATAAAGATAGTTTTCTATTTAAGATACATTATAGTCCAAAGGTTATTCCATCATGAAATAAGGATTACCTTTTAATTATGTAGCATGAGGCTGTATATTCATGTAATGCTTCAGTTTTTTGATGAATGAATTCCATTAATCCATTCACCATGTCATGCTCTTCCTGAGATTTCTGAAAGACTATTTGGGGCAATTTTTCTATCTAGTAGATATGATCACAGATGTTTGGTTTTCCGGTTTTCAAAACTGAATTTTTGTATCTGCACAGAGAGCTGCTTTGCTTCTTTATGGAAAAAATGTTATAAAATGAACAGAGTTGAGAAAAATACCTTAATCCCATTGTTCCTTTGCAAATCTATGTACACAGAATCAACCCCTTACCTCTTAAGTTATGGGTTTCAAAAAGTTCAATGAATAGGGGATAGTTTGGAGTGGAACAGATCTGCACAAGGAATGAAGTGTGAGGAAGGAAGGGCAAGTGGTAAAAATGAAAGTGAACCTTTTGAACAGAATACTCCACAAGTCTTGAGACTTTTGTGTGTATAGCCTGAGGTTTATTATATTATTCCTCTCCCTAGAGTAGAAAACCTATAATGGCAGCAGGTCATAAAAAAGACCCAGTTTGGGAATATTTTAATGAAGTTCCTCTACCGTTGGGTAAAGCAGGCATGCATGCAAAATTCAAACACTGCAACAACAAAAATGCTGATCCTGGTGGCCCAAAGGAAATATGAGAAGTGCTATTAATGTAGAAAACCATGATTTAAAACTAGTATGACTGAGTATACCTTCTTCTTCTAAATAAAATTGGAACTTCCTCAGCCATTTCCTCCTGCCCACCCACCCCCACCCCTGCAAACACCCTACCTGTCACATCCTGCTTCAGACTAGACCATGCATGTGGGGCAGGAGGAAATGAAGTTCCAATTTTACTTAGTTCTTTTGGTGGAAAGGATACAGTGACTCAAATTGTAATTTAAATCAATTTGGTCAGTGACAACCCAATAGAACTTTCCATGGCATTTATATAGTCTTTTCCATGTTCCATATCATATATCTTATATTATATTATATGATCCATGTTCACACTTGTTGTCCTGCTGTAATCCTTAGAACATTCCTATAAAATAGGCCAGTATTATCCCTATATTGCAGTGATAGCGAACCTTTTTGAGATCGAGTGCTTAAATTGCAACCCCAAACCCACTTATTTATCACAAAGTGCCAACACGGTAATTTAACCTGAATACTGAGGTTTTACTTTAGAAAAAATGGTTGGCTCCGAGGCATGCGTTACTCAGGAGTAAGCTTGATGGTAGTCGGTGGCTTTGAAGCAACCATGCAACTCTTCCAACCGGTGAATCACGACCCTAGGAGGGTTTACTCAGAAGCATGTCCCATTGCCAGCAACCGAGTTTACTCCCAGGTAAAGAACTGCACTTTAGTTCTTCGCATGAAAATCAGTGGGGTTTAACATCACTTAACAGGGTTACCTACACTGCTTCCCCAAAACTAGGTCTTAGGTTTAATGCTAATAATCGAGCCCAGCGGCCCAGGCCAGCCTAGATGTGTATGGGGGGGCACTCTGTTTGCACGTGCCCACAGAGGGGGCTCTGAGTGCCACCTCTGGCACCCGTGCCATAGGTTCGCCACCACTGCTATATTGCATGCCAGGGAAGAAAAGCACTCAATTGAAGAGGCCCACAATTAAGGAACTCTCGTTCCCTACCTCGGAGAAGGCTGAGGCCCACCGCTCCTAAGCTAATGGTGAACCAAGATTAATTTGTATAAGCAAGTACATACAAAATGAAATGCTAATCTCTTAAATGCACAATACAGCTCTAATACTCAAGGGGGGGGGTGCTTAAAAAACACACTTCAGATATTTCGCAGAGTCTCCCCTTCCAAATCCTCAATTTGGGTATCCTGGAAATGTGAGTGTCCAGTTTCATCTAAACCCATTGACTGTGTCGGGGGGGGGGGGGGGAGCATGATGGAAGTACACAAAGTAGTACTTCCATCTTGAACGTATTCCCATAGCAGCTAAGATGTCCAAAAGCCCTTTAAGTGGCATGTGTGACAGAGCAGCTATTACAACAGATAGCCGCGAACTTGACAGTCAAACCAAAGATCTGAGAGAATACAAATAGATTTTGGGTAGATCCATCATCTTCGCAATTCTCAAGAAAAATAAGAACAGGAAGGGCTGTGTCAAGAAAGAGCATCGCACTCCAAACAATTCACGGATACACTAATGCCTCTAGTGCAGGGGTAGGGAACCTCCATGCTCTCCAGATGTTCAGGAACTACAATCTCTATCAGCCCTTCTACCAGCATGCTCTAGTGAATGCTGCAAAAATGGCAAACAAGGAGACACTACATTTTTTCAGGTTGGGCAATGAACGGATATGATGCAAAATACTGGCGGTGAAACGCTGCATGCCTTTGATTCGAGCCTTAAGGGAAAATAAGGAAGTCATGGATTCTACTAGCTTCTACATCACTGATGGGCACAGTATTTCCCAGATCCCGGACAACAGAGCAACAAGGTAGAAATATCACCAATAGTGGCCCTTTTCTATATTCAGCAGACATGCACTTGATTCATGCTTCTTTCTGTTGTACATGCGTGCAGACACATGTACAACATGAGGACATTTGCGGAGGAGAAGTCGATTTATGGCTACCAATCTCGATCCTCTTTGGATCTTGAGACTGCAAATGCCTTAGCAGACCAGGTGCTCGGGAGCAACAGCCGCAGAAGGCCCTTGCCTTCACATCCCGGTATGTGAGCTCCCAAATGGCACCTGGTGGGCCACTGCTTAGCAGCAGGTAGAGCTGGGACTAGATGGACTCTGGTCTGATCCAGCAGGCTTGTTCTTATGTTCCATGACATTATGCACACATGAACCGAGTCAATGCTCGCGAATTTCCTCACATCCACACAAACAAATGTGCACAGCAGAAGCCATGAACAGTGGGGTTTCTCCAGACATAATGCAAAACAGCTTGCTGGACTGCAAACCAATGGGTCCATATAATCCAGTGTTCTTTTTCATACAGCTGCCAACCACTCTGCCCCACTCCAGAGGGTCAAGGAAAGCACAGAGGCCGAGGGTCCCTCCCTCGGTTTTGTCTCCTGGCAGTGCTGGTATTCATCCTCTGGAGATAGAGGTCCCTTCAGTCACCATCACTGGCGTAACGCCCATAGCAAGGTGGGCAGCCGCCCAGGGCATCACCTTGTGGGGGGCATCAAAATGCTGGGTTCGTTTTTGGGTATTTTAGTGGTTTTCCATTTTTGGCCTGCAGGGGGCGCAGTTAGGGAACCTGCGGCTCTCCAGATGTTCAGGAACTACAATTCCCATCAGCCCCTACCAGCATTGGCCTATTGTCTTTATGCTACCCCCCAGGTTTGGTTCAAGGAGTCCAAAGTTATGGACTCCCAAAGGGGGTGCCCCTATCCCCCATTGTTTCCAATAGGAGATGGGGGCTACAGTTTTGAGGGTCCATAATTTTGGCCCCCCTGAACCAAACTGCACCAAACTTGAAGGTATCATTAGGGAAGTCTCCTGATGAGACCCTGAAAGTTTTGAGACTGTGCCTTCAGAAATGTGCCCCCCACAGCCTGCAACCCCCATTGACAGCAATGCAGAAAACTCAATGTAGAACAAAGATTCTTGGGCAAATTTCTAGGATGTTCCTGCAGGGGGTGCATTTTTGGATGTATCAGCACCAAAATTTCAGGGTATCATCTGGAGATGATGGCACCCCCCAAGTTTGGTGCAGTTTGGTTCAGGGGGGCCAAAGTTATGGACCCTCAAAACTGTAGCCCCCATCTCCTATTAGCTCCCATTGGAAACAATGGGGGATGGGGCACCCCCTTTGGGAGTCCATAACTTTAAACTCCTTGAACCAAACCTTACCAAACTTGGGGAGTAGCATAAGGACAGTCTCCTGATGATATGCTGAAATTCTGGTGCTGACATGTCTAAAAATGCACCCCCTGCAGGCACCAATGTCCTGGTGCAAAAAAAAATGTGGTCGTGGTGGAGTGGCCGCCCGTGGGGGGGGGGGGGCATCCAACTCAGGTTTTGCCCAGGGCTACAGTTTGCCCAGGGCTGCCTCGTTATGCCCCTGGTCACCATGGCTAGTAGCCACAGTTGGATTCCTCCTTCCCAAGTCCATCTAACCCTCTTTTAAACCTACCTATGCTTTAAAAAGCTAGGACAGTGACAAGTAGATTCAAGTGGGCAGCCATGCTGGTTTCCAGCAGCAGAAAAATGATAAGAATCCAGTGGCACTTTGAAGACCAACAAAGTTTTATTCTAGATATAAGCTTTTGTGTCTGAAGAAGCACATGAAGGCTCACGCCGAGAATAAAACTTTGTTGATCATAAAGGTGTTGGTGGAGTCAAACTTCTTTCAGTGACAGGTAGTTTGGGAACTGCGTGCATGGACTGTAAAATGGAAGCTGTGTGGTTCAAATCTTGGTTCCACGTCAACTTTCAACCACACGGCAGCATTAGGCAAGCCAGTTCTCAGCCGCAGACTGCTTGCTACCCTGCTGCTGTTCACCTGAGGACAGACGACAGCGACCGCAGGAAATCAGCATGTTGCATGGCTGGTTTTCGCCAGCCTTTGAGAGGCTGACAAGGTTGATTGCGTCAGGCTGGCCTGCTGAAAGAGTTTCCTCACGATGGCCAGCTAACCTCCAGCCAAATGCCCCGCCTCCCAAGTCCTTCAAGTCTTGTGACATTACAACCCCCTGAAACCCCTTTGCTGGTCAATGCGGCTTACGTGACTGAAGCACCAGAAGATGTCCATGGCTGCAGCAGCTACCATGGCTTTCTTTGCGGGCAAGTGATCATTATTCCCATTTCTCCCAAGTAGAACTTCAAATGTACACATAATCCTTTGCAAACATAAATTAGTCCTATAAAATAATATCTTAACTGCTTTTCTCAACACTTCAGAAAACAGAGATGCGGAATCAAGCAGGGAACGATAAATAAACTGTGCGTGTCTTGACTCGCAAGGAGTTCCACATCCCTAAAAGTAACATTTGTGACAACACTGCAACTACTGGAAAAAACCTTCCAATTGCTGTCATTGACATAGTATAGGGGAGTGGTGGCGAATCTATGGTATTCCAGATGTTCATGGGCTACAATTTCCATCAGCCCAGCCAGCATGGTCAATTGGCCATGCTGGAATGGGCTGATGGGAATTGTAGTCCATGAACATCTGGAGTGCCATAGGTTCGCCACCACGGGTATAGGGGACTACCAATGGTCCAGCCTACTGCCTGAGGGCACATAATAAAGAAACCTTGCTTGCATGGCTCAGTGGCTGGACATCTGGTTAGCATGCAGAAAGTCCTGGGTTCAATCCCCAGCATCTTCAGTTGAAAGGATCAAGAAGCTGGTGATGCTGAAGACCTCTAAATGAGACCCTCGGAAGCCACGGTCCACAAAGTACAGCAAGAGATTTTGGAATTAAAAAAAAATACTTTGATGGGACAAGGAATGAAATGTGGGGGAAACAAAATCTATGCAAACCAAAAGCTATTTTACCAAATCTATGCAAACCAAAAGCTATTTTTTCTCCCCAGGAACTGGAGAGAACATTGGAGTAGAGGGGCACACAGGACGTGTACACAGGTACACAGGAAGTGATTTGAGCAATGCCAGTACAAGGCCCATACTTAAGGAGAAGTTTCGCAAATGCCGAAACATTCTGGCACAGATAATGAGCAAGAGAGGAATCCCACAATTCACGCCTTGTTATAGACAACGCACGAACCTACTCAGTACCTCAAAGAGATCTATCCCAGACTTTCTGAGGGCCTGTTCCGTGTATGGCATTCCCAACATCTTTCTTCTTTTAAAAAGAGTACACAGGGGAACTTGATTCAGACCTGGACTGCAGTGAGGGAGGGTTTAAACCTTCCCTACACACTGGGTTCAATTTACCCCAAACCATCCTGCAGTACAGAATTTTACCCTGTTCAGGTATCAACAGGGTAAAAACTTAACAAAACATCTTCCCCACAGGGCAAAACCTCACCCTGGAGTGTTGTTTCAGGTTGGGAAAATACCATTTGGGGCAAAGGCTTAGACCTTTCCCTCTACACCATCCCTTCCACAGCTGCTCAAATCCAAAATGGATCCATTCTGGATTTGAACTGCTGTGGAAAGGACGGGGTAGAGGGAAATGCATCAACTATTTGAATGGGGAAGACAGCCAACTGGGAGTGCCACACATGGAAAACTCGGCATTACTTCTAGTGCATAGGCTGGCAGGGGATGATGGGAACTGTAGTCCATAACCAGGCCACAAGTTTGAAATGTGGCCAGATGCACCTTCATGATAAAGTACGTACAAAACTGTCTAGATGTTTTACTAGAACATTTTTTTTGTAATGTGGCATGGTGGTTTAACTATTTTCATTTCTATACTGCTTCACTTCATCTAAGATCTCGAAGTTGTTTACAAAACGGAACAATTACATCAATTAAAACAGGTACATGAAGGTATCAATCAAAATAAATACAAAAGTAACAGTAACAAATATCCAATAATATAGAATCATATAAAATAATGCAAATATATAAAACCAATCTAATACCTGCCCTAAACCATAGGAACCCCTTCAATTAACACCAACGATCAGCCACAAGCCACCTGTACTTCATAATAAGGGACGGTGTCACAATCGTCAAGGCTGTTTCTCCGCTGGTTATAAATACTACTAGACCAGGGGTCGGCAACCTTTACCACCCAAAGAGCCATTTGGACCCATTTTCCATGGCTCCGAAGATCTACTGAGCCGGAGAGGCGGCTCCGCATGGAGCCACCTCCGGTTCGGCCCTTCCACTCACCTTTCCTTCCAGCGCTGCTCTGGAGGGCTGGAGGGACATGCCCATGCTACCCTCCGACCTCCAGGCCATGTGGAGCCGCAGTATAAAGCTGAAAGAGCCGCATGCGGCTCCGGAGCCGCGGGTTGCAGACCCCTGTACTAGACCATGAGGGGAAAGCCCAGATTTAAAACCCTTCTCAGCCACGAAGCTCACCAGGTGACCCTGGGCCAATAGCTTTTGCTCAGCCTTACCTACCCCGTAAGACTGTTGTTGCGAGGATACAATGGAAAAAGGGAACCTCCTTTGTGTTGACTCAAACTCCTTGGAGAAAGGGTAGGAGAAAAAGGTATTAGACGAGCATTTTAAAAAGCTATCGCAAATGTTTGTGCGCGTGGAGTTTCATTCCATTGTCTGATTTTGTTTTAACTCTTCCCAGAATTTCAAATCTGTCCTAGCTCAGCAAGTGAGCTGCGAGTCTTTCAACTTCAAGTCTTTCAACTTCACAATAGAATACTAGTCTGAGCAGACAGGTGATGAAAGGATGGCTGAAGTAGTGTACACAAAGTGCTCCAAATATGCTAAACGTGCTGAATCCATGCTGCATGGAGTATTCGCTCCAGTGAAGGATTTGGAGGTTTTTTCCTTTTCAAGTACGCCATCAAACAAAACAAAATAAAGAGGCTGTCTTGTATTTGCACACAAGTCAATGCGATGCCCAATTAAAAATGTCTTTTGGGGTCTACAGTTTTCAGAGGGGTCATCTTACAAGTATGGTTAGGCTTGCCAGGGGGCACAAAGGAAAAAACCCCACATTGAGGGTTATAAGGCTTGAGAAATACGGAGTCCTTCCCACTTTTAGCCTCCAAGCCCAAGAAACAAGGCTCTATCAAGTAAAGCACAGATGTCAAACTCGTGGCCCTCCAGATGTTATGGACTACAGTTCCCATCATCCCCTGCCACCATGTGCTGGCAGGGGATAATGGGAACTGTAGTCCACAACATCTGGAGGGCCACGAGTTTGACACCCATGAAGTAAAGCATTAGCAGGACCCAGAAAAAAAAATACGCATGAACACATTTAAATATCTTTGGAGGTAAATCTGTGCATGAACTCAAACACTCCCCCTTCTCCTCAAAACCTCCAGACACCAGAAGCACAATCTTACGTGGACACATAACTAGCTACCTTCTCTGCATTCCAATCTGGCGCATGGTTCCAGATATGCAGCCAATTCCCCCCCCCCCCGGTCAAAAAAAGTGAACCTCCCCATCTCAAACTGAAACAGAAAAAACCCTGAAGGGAAGCACACACACACACCCCGATTAAGTTCAGTCCTTGTGTAAGACCTCACAGTCGAAACCCCACCCAACCCCACGTCAAACAATACAGGCTCTTGGGCACCAAGAGGGCTGTCCTTTCAATAATGCAGAAGACCCCCCCCCTCCTCCTGAACAGCTGACTTCAAGCGCACTGCTAGGCACCGCTTATTAACAAAATGGGAAATCTGATATACAGAACGAAAACACTATGTGGAGATTAATCCCGGATTGCCATTTGTAGCCAGCACTGGGCCTCCATCCAAGCACAGACGAAGGGGCAGGGACGTTTCTCCCACCTGTCACTGCAGGTACAGCTACCCCGGCACTGGGATTTCTTAGGTCCTGCAATCATAACCACTGCATTTTTCATTTCACTCTAAGATCCAACAGCGGCTTTGGTGTCTCCCTTGTTCTGGCAGAGGCTGGTGTAGAGAAGAGCAGGGGGGAAATCCCTTCCCCTTGAAGAACTGCAGTTCAAGCCCCTTGCTAATTTTTACAAGTTTAGACAACTAACAAAGGCAACTTCACAGGGGAAGAGAATTCACGGCTCTCCAAGAAGCAAGAGAGCCCAGTTGGATGGGTCGGCTTCAACGGGATGACGCAAACGCCCAGAGATGTTTTAAGGGAGATTCTACGCAGAACCCTCCAGCAAGGATCAGAAAGGGGGGAGAGAGAGATGTGCACCACTAATGCCGCATGATCAGAGAGCATCTTTTTTACCCTAACCGAAACATAACAGCATGAAATATCTATTACACAAATAGACAATTTTCCAGGAGAGCAGCAGTGTAGAGGCAAGGCGAGAGAGCGTGTAGAATCACAGGGACCGGTTCTTTTCTCATAGGGATCATTTTTTGGCAGGCTTCAGGCTGGAGTTATGAAATCAGCCAGGTTTTTGGGCAGAGCTACCCCTAACAGGTGCAACACGGAAATCAACTTTGGAGCCAATGGATCACACATCTATACAGTGGACTCTTTCTATACCCAACATACACTATGAAGCACTGGGACTCTCAGAAATGGGGGCTCCAAGACCTGGCTGGGCACCCTCCCACCCAAGAATGCAGGCACAGGGCCAATGCCAGCTTTGGTAAAATCCTGCCTTGACATGCGCATCGCAAGCACATCGCAGGCCTGTGAGAAGTGAATTCAGCTCCCTTGCCCAGCTTCGGTTGTCAATTTCCTTCTCCGGCGCTGTTGAAGACTTTGGTATTTTTTAAAAACGCTGCAGCTTGTAGCCAGGCTCAAATTCTTGAGTAAGCAATTCAACAGCTGAGCCCTGTTAATTTTTTGCCGAGCCAAAGCGAGCAGGCGTGCCCAGAGATGCTGGAGCGCAAGCCCCCCTCCCCCAACCCCCTCAGACCCCATTGTGCGTAGCCTGTCACAGGCCACATAATGGCTGAATCACAAATGCAATTCGTTTCCCCCCCACCCCACCCCTTCCAGGCCAACATCTGCTACAGGGCTGGAAACCGAGGAGCCCCCTCGGAAGCAAAGACAGCTTTCCAGTCGCCACTGAAACCAAACGCGCACATCTGAAAAGCAGGAACCGTCAGCTCAAAAGCAAAAAATTGGAAGAGGAGCAGCCAGAGGCTTCAGACTGGAGAAAACCTTCTTCATTTTAAAGGCCTTTTGAAGTGGAAACTTTTTGGTCAGCCGAAAAGACAACGCTCCAATTCGGTCAAGTTCCCAGAGCCAACTGGCCCCTCAGACTTTTGTGAAACCTGTCCCACCCCAAGTTATCAATTTTCCATCTGAGCTACAAACCTATGTGTGTTTTCGTGAGCCCCCCCCCCCCTGCCCGCCCAGCCAACAATTGGAGGCAACAGGCAACATTAATTTCTTAACCTGCCATTAACACCACCAATGTCTGTACCCCTGACGACCTCACCTTGCTGACTTGGGTTTTTCTTGGAGATTTCAGTCAGCACTTTAGGAGGATTTGGGAACTACAACTAAACCTTTCTCTTTGCTCAGCTTTCAGCACAAGCAAGCGATACTCATCCACTTCCCAGCATTAAAAGCTCCAACTTGCAACCTCGCCCTCTCCCATCTTACATTTCTCTGGCTACACAATTCTGGGTGACAAACTGCTCCTCACTGTAAGACAGCAAACGGGTCAAGTATTTTCAAACACACCACAAGTCCTTAAGCGCAGCCACCCACAACAAAACCCTTCCTGTTTCGTGACACAATGCAGTACTTTGAGAAGCTCCTTTAATTAAAATAATAATAATAATTAGAACAGATTCCTCTTTTTAAAAAATCTATCTAGATTTTGAGTCACATTAAAAAGAGAGAGTTGGGTTCGAATCCCTGCTAAGTTACAAAGTAAGCTGGGTGACCCTTGGGACAGGCACATACTTTCAGCCTAGCACACACATACCCCCCATAGGGGTGTTGTGAGGGTAATATGGCAGACAAGACAAACTCACAGATGATGCCTTGGAAAAAGAGAGAAATTTCAAAACATGGGCTTTTAGACAAATCTGAAGATGGACATGTCCACTGGGATCAGATTACACAAACAGCAGTAAAAAAAACCAGGAAGCCCACGAAAACATCTCCCTTTATTGTGATGTGTGCATCAATCTATTCAAAAATACGGGTGTGCAAACATATTCGTTTAAAAGGTAAAATAAGAACCATCTCTTGTCCAAGTAGAAATGCCCCTGCATCTCAGAGATGTTTCTGATTTTTTTTAAAAATGAAATGGGTATGCATACACACAAAGACACATTCACATATGTGTGCATGCAGAGTGTATTTTAGATCCCAAGGGAGTAAGACATTAATGCCCTGGAGAGAATAAATAACAAAAAAATGTAGCAGGGTTTATTCTCAAATTTATTTTTGATCCCCAGTTGCTGACATGATATGACAGGAGCAGGTGGCAAGCTGGTGGGGGCCTCTTTAAAACAGGGGAAAAGGCTGAAATCCTGAGCCAGTTAATACACACACACACTGGTCCCAATGGAAGAACCAGGATTCATCCCCAGGCAACTAGGAAGAGGACCACAGCCACGTATTTCCAAAGCAACCCATTTGGGACTTCACGAAGTAGAAATCAGTTTAAACCTATCACAAGGGGACAACGCTGTGATTCCCGGCCCTCTAACGTTTAAACCCAAAACCCAAAGAAACTCCTGACAGTTGTGGAAATTAGTCAATTCCCCCCCCCATGTGTCACCAATGGCAGCAGAGCATACCAAACCGCAGCCATAAAAGATGAAGTTTCACATCCAAAAGGAAAAAAAACCACACACACATCTCTTTGTTCAAAATACGTTTGTTACCACTTTGGACATTATCAATGCCATCTCAGCTGTAAAAGGCACAGTGCAAAAAACCCTGAATTGTTACCAAGCCCCTTTCTCTTTCCAATCTTCCTCTCTGCCCCCCCTCCCCCCCGCCGCCCCGCCATGAATGTGCGAAAGCATGAACACGGATCGCTACCTATGCCTCCGCATTACACGCAGTCCTCTGGCAAATATTCCGAGACCCAAGCCGCAGACACCAAGTCCAACAGGACGAATCCTTGACCAAACACGAAGCCTTTTTGTAAAAAACCAGGAATTTTAAAAGCGGAAAAGAAAGCCGGGACAGCTGAACCCCATTAGGCTTCAGTTTAAAAGCGCCCCCCCCCCTCCCAACACAAGTCGCCCACTGTAAAAAAAGGAACGAAGAAGCAACCCAGCTGGCAAAGACAGATATAAGGAGAAAATGTTCAGGGCCAGAGGCAGGCAGGAAAGAGAGAGAGAGAAAGAGCCAGCAGCCCACCTTTTTGTGGCGTGCCCACATCTCTACCTGGAAGAAATGCAAAAGCCAGAGAAGTCTCTTCCCTCTTGGCCAAACTTTGCATTTGCAAAGCTGGATGCCCCCAAGGCGTAGCTTGGCAGCGTTCAAAGCAGAAGCACCAATGAGCTGCTCCCTCCCATCCGCCCAGCATCTTCGACCTAGTTAGAGCACGGCCGGGCCCTCTGCTCATCCAAGGGGGGAAAAAAGGATTGCAAAGCGCCTTCCAATTCATCCCCAGAGCATCCAAAGCGACTTTCGCCGCCCCACCCGCGAAGAAAGCGCCCACGGGGATGAGGGGGGCAAAGATTTAAACCAAGCTTGGTCTTTACGAAAAGAAGAAAAGACCACCTCAAACTTTCAACTCCAATAAGGGGGTTGGGGGGAGAAGGTCAAGAGGGGGCTTCTCCAGTGGTGCAAGAGGGGTGCGTGCTTGAGTAAAGCCTGAGTAGCGCGTTCCGGTTGCACACGCGTAGATTCCCGAAAGGGACTCTTGGGGGGGGGGAGGCTCATGCGGGGACCCCCCCCTTCCCCCCGCCGCTCTAACCTCCCCCCCGGCTTTGCATGGGAACCGGCGCTCTCGGCAGTAACAAAAGCCCCGCAGCCGCACGCCCCGCAGCGCCAGCGTCTCCGGGCTCTCAATGGACGGGGGGGGAGGCGAGAAGAAAAGCCGGGGCAAAAGTTCAGTGGGGCTTCCAGGGGTGCTTTGCAAGCAGGGGAGGTCGTGGGGACGGGTCACCTTGCAGCCGCCCCAGGTCTGGGCTCCGCCGGTCGCCCCGGACAGGAGACGGGGAACAGGCAAGCAGCGACGGCCGGGCCGTGCCGGGTCTCCCTGGCCCCCCCTCCCGGAGCAGAAGAGGAGGGGAGGGGGAAGAAAGGGAAGGGGCGGCTTGCACCGAAGCCTCGCCGATGGCCAGAAGGCCGACCACCCCCCACCCCATGCAGAAAAAGCAGAATATGCACAAGCGGCGCCCCCTTCTCAAAATAATTACTTAGGTGCTGCTGCCACTTCGCTGGGGGGAGGGGAGCGCCCTCGCATCATGGCTGCTGCTGCTGCCGCCCCCTCCCCTTTCGCCGGTTTGCTCCAAGGCGGTAACAGCTGCAGCTAATGTGTGTGCGCCCCCCCCCCCTTCTGCCCCACCCCGCCCCTCTCCTCTCCGTGAGGTACTGGGCAGAAACACCCACAACGCACACACACAAAAAACCCGGGGTTGCGCGTAAAGGGAGAGTGGGTGAAGTTTGTAACCCGAAATCCCTCGCGGAGTTTCCAATTTTTGCAAATCTCGCAAAGTAGCGACCCCCCGGGAGGGGGGGGGGGGGGGGAGAGAAGGACGCCAGCGCTGGGCTCCACAATGTAGGAGCTTCTTTTGCCTATTGAAGTCGGGGGTAGGGGAAATGCTAGGCAAGCTGCTATCGCGCCCCACGCCCCCCCCCCTTCCTTTGTGTCGCCTCCGGGACCGAGAAAAGGCAAGGATGGCAATGAAAAAGAAGTGGGGCAGGCAACCAGGCATGTAAGCAAAGCCCCGGGGGCTGCTGGCCAGCTGCATGCACGCGCCCGCGCGCGCCTACGGACATGCACGCATGCATGCATACACACCCCCTGGCGGGACCGCACCGGAGCCCCCCGGTTCCTCGCCCCTTTGGGGGCTTTCTCTGCAAGTTCCCCGGTCCGGGCCGCTCACCTTTTGAATTGCATGTCTCCGGCGAGGACTTCGGCCCGTCTTGCTGTCCCGGCCCCCCCGCTCCGCTCCGGTCCTCCCGGTTTATTCCTGCCCGGTCCTCATCTCACGGCTTTGCTGCCAGCGCCATCTTGCAAGCTTGTGACGTTGGGAGCCGCTCACCCCTGACCCACATTTGAATAGAAGCCAAAATGGGAAAAAGAGAGAGAGAGGGAAGGGGAAAGGAGGAAAGCGGAGAGGTGAGGGGAAGAAAGGAACGAGAGAAGGATAAGGGCTGCAGGCTTGCAAGAATTAGCATCCCTCTTGGGCGTGCAACTTTAGCACATAAGTCTTTAGGGTGGGTTGGGGTTGTGTTTGTTTTTTTGGCGTCGCCCCCCGCCCCCGCCGTCTTGCACAAGCTGAATTGGGGTAGGGAGATCAGGAGGTTGGAGAGACGGGTTTTTATTAATGAAGGCGGCTTTGCACGCACGCCCCCCCCCCCCCCCACAGCCGCGCAGATAACCCCGGGAATTCAGCTAAGGCATCTTGTTTCATTCAAAGCCCCGAGTCGGAGTCTTAGTTTGCAAAACTGAAGTCCTGCGCGCCCAGCCTTGGGTTGATAATTCTTCAGGGTTTATTTCCCCGCGTTTCCAATTTACTTATTACCGCATCTATTGTCTGTGCGGGGCTGCCTCGCGTGTGCAGGTCCCGCGCAACTACAGCACGCGCGGCGGGTCCAAAGAGCCCCGTTCTTTCGCACGCTGCGTTGTTTGCGGAACGGACGGCCACGTTTTGAAACGCGGGGGGCGGGGGGGTAGGGTTTTAGTTAATGCCATTATTTGAAGAGGGGGAAGGGAGCACCGGCGCAGGGACGAACAAAGATGGGAGGGAGGCGAAGGGCTGGATCCTGGAAACACTTAAGTAGCATACGCTACAGGACTGCGGAAAGGGAAGAGCCTGTAAGTTGTCGCAGCGTCAGGCTCCTCTCGTTCTCTTGCCACTGAAAATTTGTGAGTCGATTTCCTGTGCTGATCCGTGGGCTTGGGAAAGGATCGGAGAGGGCTAACTGGATTTCCAGTGGAGTTTTTATTATTATTATTATTATTATTATTATTATTATTATTATTATTATTATTATTATTATTAT
>NC_059437.1:43877950-43902270 GCF_021028975.2 Sphaerodactylus townsendi
AATAATAATAATAATAATAATAATAATAATAATAATAATAATAATAATAATAATAATAATGAAGATGAAGAAGGAAGAGGAGGAGGAGGAGGAGGAGGAGGAGGAAGAGGAGTTTGGATTTCTATCCCACCTTTCTCTCCTGTAAGGAGACTCAAGGTGGCTTCCTCTTCCCACCACAGACACCTTGTGAGGTAGGTGGGGCTGAGAGAATCATGAATGAACTGTGAACTCAGCAAGTGAGGATGAAGTGATTTATATCTGCAGTAAGAGAACAGTCTTCTGAATGGCATCAGTGTGGTGTGGTGGTCCAAACTCCTCCTCCTCCTCTACCTGACATTCTGTGGTTGGCTCCTCCTTCTGCAGCAGCTGTTTCGCTGTTCTACCCACTACCCAAAGGCACCCATAGCCTTAAAATGTTTGGAGACCCCCTGCTCTAAACTGTAACATTCATAGCTTGTAAGCAAATCTGGCCAAGGTTTCTGGGCTGAGCTGGGCTGTTAAAAACACACCCTGGGGCTAACTAGAGCCTGCAATGTCTGGCAGATTGAATTTGAAAGATTCATCAGGCCACGCTTCTGAAAACAGGTATCCAAACCACGGACGCCACCTTAGAAGAGGCATTTCTTCACCTCTCTGCACACGCAAATGCCTTTTTGTGACGTTGCCTGCTGCAGCCTGCGGGCCAGGAGCAGACAAAGAAGTACAAATGGCTCTCGAACATACCTGGCACAGCAGCCTTTGTGGTGCTACAAGTTAGCATCTCAGGGACCACTGAACTCAGTGGCGCCGACAATGGGCATTGGCTCAGCCTTGCCTCGTCCCCCAAGATGGCAGCAGTGCTGGTGGAAACCATTGGTGAGCTCACACTGATTACCAATCAAGGGTCTTAGCCAAGCTGCCCCTGATATTCTGGCAGAGGGGCTGGCTTTTAGCTGCCACCCACCATCCCTCTAGGACACCGGTGGCTCACCAAGAAACTTCTTTGCAGTCCGGTCCTGCTGGGCACTCAACCTCTAAAATATTGTTTCTTCCTTCAGAAGCATTGGTTTATTTGTATGCAAATCGAACAGTTAATCAAAACAAAGCTTGCGGGGGCTTGATGAGGGGTTTCCTTAACTGTGCAGAGGTCCAACTCTGCCAACCGCCTTGAGCCACGCCTTTCACCATCCTTCGGGTTCAAGGAAAATGAAGTTGGAGGCAAGCTCTCAGGGGTTTTTTGATCCAGGGAAAGGGATCTGTGCGCCTCGCTGGCCACGCTTGCTGGGAACTTTGCATATCCTCATTAAGGCTCTGCTGGAGTGTTTTTGCCCACCAGGAGCCTGGTTTATTAGACCTTTAATATGCCTATTAATTGGATTCCTTCACTCCACCTACTTAGACTCTCTTGCTTGGAATATTTCTTCCTCCTGGGTTCTGACTGTACAGCTTTGTCTCAAGCACGAGCTTTCCCACGTGTCCACATGTTGGCATTGGCCTGCTGGGCGAACGTCAAGAAATTGCACCCTTCCCAAGGAGGGGAAGCCGAGAACGCTCCGTCCGGCCGATGTGCCCCATTGAAGCATTTTGCTTAACTGAAAAATGGCTCAGGAAGCTTTGAGTGAGCAATAGGCATGAATGGAAAGAAACAAAAGTTGGGAGGGTAAAAGGGGAATGTGTGTCTCTGTATGAGTATACAGTAGCCAGCCCTTTAAACATATCAAGAGGATGTCTCTTGTGTTGTAATGGAAGCATGCACAATTTAAGACACGTCTGTGCTAGGGAACTCTCTGTTAACAGTAATTATTTTGGAGACCAGGACAAACTTAAGACTGGGGCAGTTGAATGCTGGAACAGTTGCCTTATTAGTCATGTCTTTTGGGTCTCACTGTCGTGGGTCAGTCCCCCGCCAAGCAGAAGTAAAGACGGCAGTCTGGTACTTCACTGTTTATTTAGTCCAAGGCAAGGATCAACACAAGCGAAGGCTCGCTCATCCCAAAACAACGTTGCTGCCACACTGCAGGCTTATTGCTACAGCCTTATGTACAGAATGGCCTTCACACTAATTGTCAACCTCCCCTAATGGTGCTCCCTTATCCTGGCTCCTGCAAGGACTTCCTGTTTCCCCTTGCTTGCTCTGAATCTGCCAACCTGCTGCTGCACCTCCGCTCCTGTAGGTGGCTCTGGAGCTGCCTTCATCGTTGTTCCGGGGGTTCAGGTGACCCTGAGGGTTCAGAAGCTGATGGGCAGTCCCCTGACTGAACAACTGGGTACTGGGGAAGGACAGAGCTGGGGTCTGGCATTAGCTTTGGGGTAGCAGATTAGAAGGGAAACTGAATGGATGTGAGGAAGTCACCTTGAGTAATTATCCCGATTAAGATTGAAGAATTGTAATCTGAAGAAGAATCTATCGAAAACGGTTACAGTAGCGCAACCCGTTTATTATTGGATATTCAATTGACGGACTTGGCTCAGACCGGTCCGCATTGCCATATAGACTTACTTCTACTGACTGGAATGCAGTATATGCAGCTATTGATAAGTGATTGATTATCTTCAAAGAAGAGGTCCCGTCCAAGTACCTATACGGACGAAGACATAGGACCGAGTGAAGAAGACATCGTTTAGTCACCTTGACTATGTTGTAGGGTGATGTGATATGTGTAGTATTGTAAGAGTCTAGGCCAGGGGTAGGGAACCTGCGGCTCTCCAGATGTTCAGGAACTACAATTCCCATCAGCCTCTGTCAGCATGGTCAATTGGCCATGCTGGTAGGGGCTGATGGGAATTGTAGTTCCTGAACATCTGGAGAGCCGCAGGTTCCCTACCCCTGGTCTAGGCTCTGATGTTGTTTGCACTTTTCACTGGTTGCACTTTATGTATTGCACTTTATATGTGGGCTTAGCGCAATTGATAAAGCAGCGGTTGATGCAGCGCGTTTGTTGTTTGTGGAGTTGTTAACGTTGCATCCATTGAGAAATTGATACATTGTAGCAGTTTCCATCCCAGGGGCTGCTTCCTCAGGTGTTGCCTGAGCCCCTGGACCTGATCCTGTGCCCACTACTGAAGGCTCAGTAAGTCTGCCTGAGTTGGCTGAACCTCTGATGGCCCAGCCACAGCCTACTCTACTCCAGACTCCATCTATGAGGCTTCTGCCATGCTATGGGACCCTGATGGCCCTGCTACAGCCTCCTCTTCTGCAGACTCACTATCTGAGACTTCTGCCATGGCGCAGAGGGACCTGACACTCGCTTACACAATTACCATCTCACCAACATCCTTTGGGTCTAGCTCACGCCCATTGCCAATGGATCTCTTGCTCACCTACACTGTCGTAAGACTAAAACGAAGCTTCTTGAAGCAAGTAGTGCTGGTGCAAAACATTTAACCAATAAAAGACAGTACAATACCACGTAAAAGCACAAGTCACTGAAGAATCCAGCGTCTGGAAGAGAGACGTTCAATTTGGCAAACGTGGGAAACTGAAATGAGACAACCTAATTGAGAGGTTTCAGAAATAAATATTAGAAGGACCTGTGTTCCTGCCGTCTCCAGCATCTTGCAGAGAAACAGGGGTGGCAGTGTATTAGAAAGCTGCAGCTCACGTGCACGTGGTTAGCGGGGGGAAGCGGGGGGGGGGGAATAGATGCCAGCAAAATTTGTAAACCAATTCCTGCTTCTCTGTTTGGCAGCCTTGTGCTGTGCACCCTGGCTCTAGCGGAATCCGGCATCTCGCTGCTGCAGTGCCCATGGAGAAAATGATAGTAAATTGCACGGCAATAAAAAAAAAAAAATTAAGTCCTGCAAACTGATGATCGTAAAATATCAGTTTAAACTTCGAAGCCGTACCTCGAGCCAAATGCACCGTTGCAGTATTCCGCCTGCTTCACGCTGAGAAGCGATAATAAGGAACCGAACGCCTTGCTGAGCCAGAGTCAAAATCCAGCGAGAGGGAAATTGAAAGCCATCAGTTTGACAAGCTGTGTGTTCCAAGAAGGGGAGATCAGGAGCCAAGAAACCAGAACACGTCTTCCGGATGTCACTAAACCCAAGCTAATGACACTTCTTGATGCATGGGCTCTCGCGGTGGGTAAAAAAATGGCAACCCCAGTTAATCCAGATTGAGCGAAAACTCTCTTGATGACTCTAGACTGGAAAGACAGAGCGGTCAAGCAGATGACAGGACAAAAGTAAGAATTCAGACGGATGAAATGAAGATCATGCATTCCTGCCATGAAATGCAAACTACAGGCTCATGTAGCCTTGGTTTGCCTCAGGGCCATGCAGAGAAGAGATGGGAGATTTAACCCTTCAACCTCTAATCTGGAGAACCGGGTTTGATGCCCCACTCCTCCGCCTGAGTGGCAGAGGCTTATCTGGTGAACCAGATGTGTTTCCGCACTCCTACATTCCTGCTGGGTGACCTTGGGCTAGTCACAGATCTTCGGAACTCTCTCAGCCCCGCCTACCTCACAAGGTGTCTGTTGTGGGGAGAGGAAGGGAAAGGAGCTCATAAACCACCTTGAGTCTCCTTACAGGAGAGAAAGGTGGGGTATAAGTCCAAACTCTTCTTCTTCCACTCAATTTCACCATTTGAAACTGGGCACTCTGCCTTGTTATTACAATTTGAAGGAAAGTAGGTGTCTTTGTGGACTTGTCTTTTCTCCTTTGAAACTCTAATAACAAAACAAGGAGTCTGCAGGCCTCAAAAATCAAAGGTTGAAGAGTTAAACCACCTCTGTTTCCCATGCAAGCCCTGAAGCAAACTGAAGCAGCAGGAACCTGCAGTTTGCATGTATTTCCCTGGTTTGTTTCAACCCTAACACTTCCAATTTTTTTTCAACAAGACTCTGTTCCTTTAACTGTGGTAGAGCCCTTGCTTTGTTTGCAAAAGATGTCGATCCCTTACATCTTCATTTGGTGGACCTCAGTTGTGAGGGTGGGCAGAGTTGCTTTTTGAAGTGGGGCAAGAAAGGAAGATGGCCTTTATGCTTACTTTTGGGGAAGCATCCAGTTGGTCACTGGGAAACAAGACACTGGACTAGATGAACTCTGGATGTTCTTCACCGCATCACTACCAGGAAGGACTCCATCAGGTATAGCTTTCTCTGAATCTATTGAATTTCTGCTCGTTGAACCATTTCAACTCACGTTTCTTCCTGCCTTTTGATGGCAGTCACATGTGCTCCTGCACATCGGTAAAACACTAGACAGCGAGGATCTTGCCACAGTCGTACTTTTGGCTACACCACAGTATTTAATCCACATGTGGGTGCACATCACCAATGCAACCGGGGAAAACTTGCCCGTAAAATTAAGGAAGAAACTCAGTGGCGAGCAGTGTGTATGAATAATGCTCTGTCCTAAATTAAGAAATACAAAATGGAGACTCCCTCATGTGTCAGATCCAGAGGTGGGATCCAGCAGGTTATCGCAGGTTCCCAAGAGTAGGTTACTAATTGTTTGTGTGTGCCGAGAGGGGGTTACTAATGGGTGATGTTGCCACGTGATTTTTGCCTTAGTTACGCCCCTCCTCTCAGCAGTAGCGCACAGAACTTGAAGCAGTCTAGCAGGAGGTGCACCGACGTGCGTGGCAGCCTGCGCCTGCGTGCATTCGTTTCCCGCCCAAGGACCAACGCAGCGGCTGCGTCCTTGCCACAGCCCCGCCCAGGAATTCCCCGCCCCCGGAATGCCCGGCCACGCCCCCATTGTGCCCCGCCCAGCCCCATTGGCACTGCGCCACTGTTTGAATCCCACCACCATGGGAACCTTTTACTAAAATTTTTGGATCCCACCACTGGTCAGATCCACTTTGGAAAAAAGAGCAGGCTAATTTGGAATTCCAGAATCCAAAGATAAATTCAAATGAGAATATTGTAGATCTTCCTGTGGGAGATGGGCCAGTGTTCCGATTCACATAAATAGTTTTAAACTCTGAGCCTAGATATCTAGGCAGTAGCACTGTGTGTATAAAGTCATAGTCAGGCTGTCGGTCCCTGAGGTGTATCTAGGGAAAATGTTGCCCGGTGAAAAATCTGAGTACCCCCACTCCCCACCCCGTATGGGCAGCCGCCCTCTCCCACCACGACCAAGCAATGTTTTTTGCACCAGGTCTTGAAGGCAGTGTATGGACCTGGGGGGAAAAAGGGATGTGGGGAGCGATTTTCTGCCCCCCACGTGACTAAATGGCCACAGTCCAGGAACATTTGACCCCCTAGGTTGTACTCCTGAAGTACTGCTTTCTCTCAGGCAAGTGAGCATCTTCGCCAGCGCCTGGTTCCTGAGATCCTGTTAACACAAACTCTTTAAGAATGTGTTGATGTGACAAAAGAAATAACATCAAATAATTATTAACTTAACTGATAATAACAGCTATATAATAACAAGATTATGACAACCACAGTAATGAGTAATGATGAGCAAATAAGTCAGAAAAAGAAGCTTGTCGATAAATCGCGTGGTGAATTTAGCTTTTAATAGGGATGGTGAATCGTCACAGAAAAGACTGGGTTATGTACACTACTTTCCCCCTGTTCTTCAAACAAGAAAGAGAAGTTTGTTCTTAATTCCTCTCAGGGTTTTTCCCTCCCCTTCTGTGTTCCGAAGCTGATGACTGGATTAGGTAACGATTCATTAGACAGACCTCACAATTGATTTTTTTTTAAAATGGTCACATATACTATTTACAGGGAATTGGTTCGTTCTAATTACCCTCTGCAAAGAATCCTTGACAAACCCTGCTTTGTATCGGTTTCACTTTTGATCTTTCCTTAGTGGTTATGTTTGCTTTACATTAAAATAACTCCTAACCTCCCCATTAGGGGATAATCCCCTCAGCAGCCCCAGTATGACATTTTCTGTATTAATCTTTTAAGTATTTTAGAAAAGCCAAGGTTTCATGTTTTAACAATCAGCGTTTTTCTCCACGGAGTTGTAAAAATTTATGGAGCTTTTCTATCCTATTTGACTTTACATCTGTGGAGTTTGGGGCAAATGGTTCCTTCGTTCGCTCACTCGGCTACGCCTTTTCTCCCTCTCTCTCCTAAAAACAAACCAACAAACTTGGTTCTTTTTCAAAAAAAATATTTTTACAAAAGAAGAAATTGCGTCCATGCCTTCAGCTCCTGCCGATGCTATCAACATAGGAAGTAATTTCAGCCAAACCAGTTGATGGAGCAGGAATGGGTTACACCATTTCAAAATAACTTGACCAGCTGCCTCAGGCAGCTTCATACATATCTGTCATTTTACCACCCCACCCTCCCTTTTGGCCTCAGGGAGTTCAAGATAGGTGCGGCCCATCCCAAGATACTTGTAGCCCATCCCTTACCTTAGATAGGTTCCTGGTTTGGGTTTACCTCACTGCTGACCAGTGTGGGATTTTAAAAACGGAGGCCTTCCCGGGTAGGTAGCGCTCTGGGTGTGGAGTGGCAAAGTCTCTCCCCTTGTCTTGCTTCACATGAGGGTTCCTTCGAGACCACCCTAGTTTCTTGTTTCTCAGGAAGGACCTCCAGAATTGCCTGCCTGAGGTGATGTCATTGCTGTTGGCGCTGGGGCTGAGGTGACAGCACCAGTTCGATTCTCCTCTCCTCCTCATGAAGACTGCCATGTGATTTTGAACCAGTCACAGTTCTCTCAGAACTCTCTCAGCCTAGGTAGAAGCAAACCGTTCCTGAATGTCTCAACTTAAAACTGGGTTGCCATAAGTCAGCTAGGACTTGATGGCGCGCGCACACACATTGGGCTCTCTGGGAGAGTTTCAAAGCTCTCCAAGTTCTTCAGGATGTCAATACCACCCACCATTTTGAGGTCCAAACAAATTAACATCTTCTCAAGCCAGCTGGAGCAACATGCTAGCAGGCAACAAACCATGACATATCTTTGACTGACATTGGATCCAAAAGCAGCAGTAGCACAAGAATTTTAACAGGACCAATCAAAAAGTCACAAGGACAAGAGAAGGTGTTCAAGGTGATTGATAGTTGTCCAAAGCACAGAGATCATTCCTGGCCAGTAGACCATCTTCATGAAACCACAGACTGTGGTCCAAGAAGCCAAAACATTCCTGGCGGCACCAGGTACTTTAGTTCTTGGTTTCATTTCATCATTTTTCTCTTTTGCTGAATATTCATGGTGAACCTTTTTTATATGCGATGTGTACATAGAATGTACATCATCTATATGTATAATGCTGATAGAACACATGAACAGTGTCAAAAAATTATACATTTGGGGATGGAATATCTGATGCGAGGAAACAGACATGGGCCCGAATATAACGAATCACAGGTACAATTCACATGGAATCAAATGGGTATTGTTAGAATGAGAAAGCAGGGACGAGAAATTCAAAATAATCCCAAATTGCACGTGCAGAATGTGCTACAGAGTTGCACTAGGCCTTGAGAAATAATGCATGGATTTGGGTTTACGTGAAAGAATTCTGTTGGCAGAACAGTTTGTAGGAAGGGAGGAAAATCTCGGGAGCATGGCTTCCAGATGTGCAAGTTCTAGAGAGAACTTCTGCTTCCTTTCCTGTTTGCGAATCTGAATGCAACCCCTTACACAGCTAGTTTGGAGTTTTGGGTTGGGTTGTCGTCAACATTTCAGATGACACCCAGCTGTATCTGGACAGCCAGCTGGGTGCTGTCGCGAATACTTTGGCCAGGTGTCTGGAGGGTGTGCTGAAATGGTTGAAACAGTGTTGGCTGAAACTGAATCCATCAAAGACGAAGGTCATTTGGCTGGGTGAGGAAGATCCAGATCAGGGTCATTGGCTGCCAGTGGCATAGCACCAACTGGGTGGAAGGGCAATGCCCTGGACGCGTGGAGGGGGCGTGGCAGGGGCGCAGGGCACGCGCATGCCCCGGGAGTAGTTCCCCCTCACTCCAGCCCTGTTGGCTGCCAACCCTTGACAGTGTACATTTGATACCAGCTTCCATCACCAGGAGCCTGAGTGTCATCCTGAATGCCTCCTTTTCTTTGGAGACACAGGTCACAAATACAGCCAGGATGGCATTTTTGCAAGTCCAGCCAGCTGTAACACTTCCTGTTCCATCCTGATCTCACCACAGCGATCCATGCAATGGTCACCTCCAAACTGGAAGATTATAACTCACTCTACCTAGGGCTCCCTTGAAGTTGCTCCAGAAACTTCAATCGGTCCAGAATGGGGTGGGATGGGTCCTTATAGGGATCCCGTGGACAGCATACATTCTACCAGTGCTCCACCAGCTGCACTGACTCCTAGTTGAATACCAGGTCAGATTCAAGGGTTTGGTATTGACCTTTAAAATTCTAAACTGTCTGGGGCCATGGTATCTGTGGAACCATCTCTCCTGTTAACTGCCACACACACACACACACCCCAGGAGCATTGTGCTCAGCCAGTAACAACTTTGGCCCTTTCTGCACGGGCCAATTAAACCAGGATAACCCCAGTAAAAAAAACCCAGGTTTGGGGTGGGGGGTGGGGACTTTGCATGGAACCCAATCCTAATGTGGATCCGCTCCACATTTTCCCCCAACTCCCAACTTGGGTTTTTCAAGAATTGCGTTATGTGCCATTCTTTTGTTTTAACATGGCCTGCACCTTGTTCGAACAAGAGAATTGCACATAGCACGATTCTCAGAAAACCCTTCCCCGACTTCCCCGGCTCCCATCTGCAAAGCCGTGCAGGGAAAATGGGCCATATCATGGCCCGGGCCGGCACTCCTGCCTGCCTTCGTGCGAAAGAGTGCGTGCCAGCCAATGCTCTGGCTGTCCATGGGGCGGGCAGCCATGCGAAGGGACCAGGGCGAGGGCGGGTTCATGTAACCTGCCTTTTCCCGCTTTCATTGGCCCGTGCGGAAAGGCGCTTGGTGATGATCCCTGGCTCCAAAACTATCCAGTTGTCTTCGACCAGGGTCAGAGCCTTTTCGGTCTCTGGCCTAATGGAACTCTCTATCAAATGAGGCCCAGCCAGTGGTGGGATCCAAAAATTTTAGTAACAGGTTCCTATGGTGGTGGGATTCAAACTGTGGCGTAGCGCCAGTGGGGCTAGCCGGGGCGTGACGGGGGCGTGGTCGGGCATTCCGGGGACGGGGCATTCCTGGGTGGGGCTGTGGCAAGGATGCAGCAGCTGCGCCAGTCCTTGGGCGGGAAACGAATGCACGCAGGCGCAGGCTGCCACACACGCCGGTGCACCTCCTGCTAGACTGCTTCAAGTTCTGCGCGCTACTGCTGAGAGGAGGGGCGTGACTAAGGCAAAAATCACATGGCAAAATCACCAATTAGTAACCCCCTCTCGGCACACACAAATAATTAGTAACCTACTCTCGGGAACCTGTGAGAACCTGCTGGATCACACCTCTGGACCCAGCCCTTATGGAACTGGGCTCAATTTTGCAGGATGGTTGACGTTAGTGACTCTTGCAATTCTCCCCGCCCTGCCCTTCTCTCCCTACCTTTTTTCTTTCCCCGTATTCCTTCCTTTTCCCATTCCTTTTCTTTCTTTCCTCCTGTTCTTTGTTGTTCACCCTTGGCTAGCAGGGGCGCTGCTTGCATTTTCTAGTGTGCCATTTGGAAATAACATTTTTTGATTTATGCTGTTAACTGATTTATCAAATTATATTTAAATTGTATTTATTTTTGTTAGCCGCCTTGAGCTGGGAAAGGCAGGGTTAAAAGTCTAATACAGAAGTAAATATTTTAACAAAATCTTGCAATATCTTGTATTGAGGCCAACACAAACGACACAAAATAGCGTGCAAGCTTTTGAGTTCTATAGAACCCTTCTTCAGGCAGATGTTACAAACATTTCAAAAAGGAGGGGAAGAATCTTATTTTCTAGGTCCAGCTCTTAAGACGCTCTCGTGCCAGCCTTTGATTGTGAATGCTGGCTGATCACAGTTTGACTTTTGTAGGTGTTAGATTACAGCATTTGCACTCTGGGACAAGAGGGGAGGGAATATACATACACAATCACATACACACACACGTTTGCACAATGTCTTTTGTCATTTGGGTTGGCCTTAGCGAAAGGAATTACATGATTTTGCTTCTTTTTTCTGCGTTTTGTATGAGCCAACACAGCTGTTTACAACATTTTTCTGCAGATTATTTAAGCCTTGGCATGGCCAGAGGCACAAACCTTTTGGAAAGAGCCAAAGGGCTTGGCCCTTGGTTTTTCTGTGACCCTGAGTGTGCCAACTCAGAGTTTCTTTAGCTGAAAATTCAAATATACCCTTTTTAAAAAACTCCTCACCCCAGGAGAGTAGTGCTTCCACAGGAGCAAAGCGAGTAGAAATATCTCGGTTGTTTCGCTCACTTTACATTTCTCAGTTTCTTTCTGAGTATATCAGCCTTATGTGGGCTTACAGTTGTAATTGAAGGTGGTTCTTTTTCCATGAACGCCGTTTAGGGTTACACAATGTGTGCTTGAGGCCAGAACAGATGAAAAACAAAAACTGAAAATAGAATCGGGGAAACCCTTCCTAGTAGTCTGTCGGAGAGAGCCAGCAAATACCATAAACAGTGGAAGCCAAACTCCTCCCAAGATTCCTAAACAGCTCTCTGTCTGCCATTGAAAGCCCCTGACCCCGATATCCTTTGTCCTCTGCTCTGGAGTCACCTTGCATTACATGGTGTGCCGCAATTTGTGCTGCTTTGGGTTGTTATGAGCATTCAGTGCACAAGATGGCTGAAACTGGAGCCCCCTAATGCCCATCAAGCCGTATTCTTCAACACAGCCCTAATTCTTCCTCATGCTTTAAATTCCACTGAGATTCATGAGTTGCTGTCTGTTGACATCAGAAGTAAGAGCTCGTCTCTACTAGCACTATCCACCGACAAGCGGGCCTTTGGGGGCTCCATTGAAATGAATGGGATCTGGGTAAGAATACTGGGCAAACTGACGTGTGAGGAAACCAATTGAAAGGAAGGGCTTCCTCTTTCACTCAACTACGCAGCTCTGCAACAAACACTTTATGGCATATAATACATTTCAAACCTTCGGCAAGGCCAGTATTTTTTGTAAACCTCACTATAATGTTTGTTAAGTGCACCAGATTGCATTTAAAGATTTAATTTTTTAAAAAATTAAATGTAAGATAAATGGCACCTATCTATCCCTCTCCAGGATCGGGTCTGTCCACACTGTAAAAACCAAGTGGAGACTCTTGCTCACATTATACTTGACTGTCCGAGATATGTGGGTATTAGGAATTTCTCTCCTGGGCGGGTCTTAGACAAATCTGAAAGAGACTCTGACAACTCTGTTGTGGAGCTTTTGTTAAATAACACAGAGGAAAAAGTAGGGGAAAAGTAGCAACATTTCTTTTACAAGTGACAGAATTTTCTAAGTAACGTCCAATGCTAGATACAGTTTATCTGTCTGTGTTTTGAATGTACTTTTGATTTGTACTTCAGAAATGTCTGTAATGCTCTGGAGCCTATTTTAATATGCCTAATAAAGGTTGTTGTATTGTAAGATAAATGGATTTGTGAGAAGAGAGGTGGGCAGAGGAGTATCTAGGGAAAATGCAGCCTGGTGCAAAATCTGAGTCCCCCCCCCCTTTCTGTATGGGCAGCCGCCCTCCCCCACCACGACCAAACAACATTTTTTTGCACCAGGTCTTGAAGTCAGTGTATGGACCTTGGGGGGGGGGGAGGAGGGGTGGGGAGATTTTCCGCCCCCCACGTGACTAAATGGCAGCAGCCCGGGGACATTTGACCCCAAATGTCCCCCTGAGGGATAGGGATCAAAAACAGGAACTGTTGCTGGTAAACAAAGGCAGATGTGGAGTGTGAGGGGCTTAGATCTTGGTCGAGAGATTCCACAACGGGGACAATTGCTGGCAAATTCTTGTTTGACTTCATGGCGATTATTCCAAGTGACCAAACTGGTAATTATACTTCTTTCCTGTCCCAGATCTGCACACTGTTTTGCAATATGTGAGGCTGCAAAATTTCCCAGATCTATTAGCGCATTGCTGGACATGTAGACTATCCCTTTGGAGACCAATAAGAGTCTTGGCGCATGGCTGGCGCTGAGACACCTGGCTTGCGCCTGTTCTCTTTTTATAGCTCTGCTGGGATGCATTCCATTCCTTTCTCTCTTTGCTTTAGGCTGCTTTGGCCAACAAACAGTCTTGCAAACCTCTCTGGGAGGCAACTCTCCAAGCAGGGAGGAGAGCGCACCTGATATTAAGCTGAAATCTGGCAAGCAGTCAGCCGCTCTGACTTCGGTCCATCGTTTCCCCTTTTAAGATCTCGCTGTTTGAATTGGAGACCTTGTCGGTCTTATGTAATCTTGATGTAATCAAAGAAGGTCAGCTTTTTGGCTCGTAGTCTTTGCTTACACAGACTGTGAATCTAGCAAATGCGTCTGCGGGGACCAAGGAAGCAGAGATGAGGAAGCGTGCACGCATATTTTTGTCAATAATTGCAGTTTGCTGCTTTCCGCCCTTGCGAATTTGCTTGTATTGTATGGTGAGCCAGCATGGTAGACTCTAATCTGGTGAATTAGGTTTGATTCCCTCACTCCTCCACATGAAGCCTGCTGGGTGACCTTGGGCACAGCTCTCTCGGAACTCTCTCAGCCCCACCTACCTCACAAGGTGTCTGTTGTGAGGAGAGAAATGGAAGGAGTTTGTAAGTCACCTTGGATCACTCTAAAGGAGAGAAAGGCAGGGTATAAATCCAAACTCTTCTTCTCCTCCTTCCTCTTTCTTCAGGACAGCCAGTGTGGTATAGAGCGGCAGACTCTAATCTGGAAAACCAAGCTTGATCCCCCATTCCTCCACATGAAACCTGCCGGTTAACCTTGTACCAGTCACAGTTCTCTCAGAACTCTCTCAGCCCCACCTGCCTCACAAAATATCTGTTGTAAAAGGGAAGGAATTTGTAAGCTGCTTTGAGAAAAGTGGGGTATAAATAATTGAGCTGCTTACAATTGAGAAAAGTGGGGTATAAATCCAATCTTTTCTTTCTCTCCTTCTTTCTATGCAATTTCTACAGTATCTGTAAGCATACTTGTGTGCATAATATTTGTAGCATATTATTTTATGGACAAATAACGGCCCGAAATTTGCACACTTGGGAGAAATTCCATACGAGTAAACAGAAAGGGGCCTTAATACACAGTATCACAGGTTCAGCTCACACAAGGGGAGAAGCAGGTGTTTGTACCAAAACAGCAGGGATGAGAAATCTGAAATCGTCCCTATTAAAGAATCTCATAAACTGCATCCAACATGGATTGTGCAACAACGGGGAGATGAACCATCTGGCACAAGCCCAATGGAAGCTTAATGGCCGACTCCTCTGGGCACCTACAAAGATCTCCCGCTGCACCAGCAAGCTTGTTAACATTTTATTCCTAGCTGCCACTTTGTAGTCTCTTTGGGCTAAGATCCTTGGCACTGAGCGCTCATAGCGTTTACTCTGACTGTTTGATTGGTTCAATGTACGTGCCGCTGATTTTCATGCTCCATCTTGTTATGGGTCGATGTAAGATATTGAGTTTCTCGATTGCAGTTTTTATAGTTTTAATTATTGGTGCTATACATTTTGTTGTGAGCTGCTGAGAGCCCTACTGGACAGATGGAAGGTGGGATATAAATATAAATTATAAATAACAAAATAAAGAAATAGTAAGAAGAGGAACTGAGCCCTCATAGCGTTTGCTCTGCATGTTTGAATGGTTCTATGTACATGCTGCTGATTTTAATGCTCCATCTTTTTATGAGTCAATGAATTGAGTTTTTATCGTGTTTAATTATCGTTGCTATATATTTTGTGGCGAGCTGCTGAGGGCCCTACTGGACAGATGGAAGGTGGGATATAAATTAAAAATAACAAAATAAAGAATTAGAAGAGGAACCGGATGAGACTGAATGACAAGCTGGCCGAGTCTGTCCCATTATTTACAAACTTGGCTTAAGATGACCTGTTCTAGAAAGGTCTGATGAAGACTGCCAGTCACTTCCCTACTAGTTTTTCCAGGGTGGGGTGGCATGACAGGACACGGTGTTCGCTTGAAGTTTTGTTGACAGGATCTGTGGCTTTAAAATAGAGTTGAAAACACTTTCCCTCACACAACTGATTGCCATCGGGGTTTCTCAAAGAGTTCAGGCACAAGTCTTGGCTTGATCCATATCTGAGGTTCGGTGTTTTGTCCGCGCAAGGCTTCTCGGCCATCTTCGCTGCATCTGAAGGTTTCTTCTCTTTCTATCCCACGAGGGGATTAAAGGTCGGAGCTCTTCCGACACTCTCCTGGGACCTCTCTTATCTTTATTTGTCTGGGCAGGCCCTTTGGATTGGAATGAGAGACCTCTCTCTCTAAAACTTTGAACTCTAAGTAAGTTAACAAATAAAAGTAACTTTACCAGCAGGCCAGGCAAATGGAGCTGGGGCTTCGTTTTGAATAAACTGCTCAGAAGTTTTTTCCCCCTATCCAGCCTTTCAGAACAAGTTAAATTACAGCGTAAGTACATGAACACAAGACCCATGTTTAAAAAGCACTATTAAATCATAATAACATTAGAACTAAGACTGACCCCCAAAGAGACTGTTTTTCACTCTAGAGATCTTTCAGTGAATATGGGTCACAGGTGATTGTCTAACTGGGAAGTAATGCCCCCCAGAGGCAGAGCAAGGGGAAACTCTGCCTGGGGCATGTGCGCGCATGCTGCGCCCCTGCTGCGGTGCCACCCCGTCCCATTGGTGCTACGCCTCTGCTGCCCCTTTTCTCAGTGATGGTGGTATGATGCCCTATCTGATTAGTTATGTAGCAATATAATTTTGTCCAGTTTATTATGTGTTTCCAAGTTGGCTCGGATTACCCTGTGACTAATCAGTGGGACTAATATTCATATAACTGTCATGAGAAACACTGACCTCATTTGTTTGCCTTCAGTGAAGTTATCTTGTCGCCAAATGTGATTGGCAACAAAGCATTATGATGTTATCCTAATCAATAGGATTACTCATGTGACCAACTGATATCCATGTGCCTGATAACAGGAAGCCTCAACCTCCCTCACTTGGACTCAGTGATGTAATCACTGAGCAAAACAGCACTGGTTATTAAAAAGGCCAAAATGTGTGATGTCTTTCTGGTCATTATGTGATCCCTGATTGGCTAGGACAGGGGTAGGGAACCTGCGGCTCTCCAGATGTTCAGGAACTACAATTCCCATCAGCCTCTGTCAGCATGGCCAATTGGCCATGCTGACAGAGGCTGATGGGAATTGTAGTTCCTGAACATCTGGAGAGCCGCAGGTTCCCTACCCCTGGGCTAGGACGATCCACAGATCAAATAATAAGAAGAACTACAGGGAAAGGTGGGGTATAAATATTTTAATAAATCAATAAAACAATGAGGAAAAAGGACAAACAGCACAGAAGTGTCAACAGACAGGAGACACAGTAGCAATAACCAAGATGAAACATTTTCACAATATAGAACATTTTCACAATATAAGCATAAGCATTTATTGTCATTGTGCACGCACAACGAAATTTACAGCAGCATTCCTCGATGCACACAATTTCAGACTCATACCCCATCCTCACTTTCCCCTTCCTCCACCCATCCCTACACAGCCCCAAACACAGAAGGGGCGGGGATATTTCTGCCATGCCGAAAACACCCCTTTTAACCTGAAATTCGAAACAGGAGAATATTCGGCACAGTTTTTATAAAGGCACATTAAGCAATTGACACAGTTGTAAAGCTCATAAGAATCAGCAGTAAAGTCAGCAATAAAATGAAGATTGTCAGGCCACTGAAAAGGTTCCTAGAATAAATACTGTCAACTAGTCTATGGAAGGACAAATAAAAATGCAGCCCTTTTGTTGGAAAGGAGTGCCACAGAATTAAAACTTCTGTGAAAAACCTGCTTTCTCATACTTGTCAATTTGAGTTTGGATGACAGTGGCCCTGGGGGTGGATTTGGTAAGATAGCCTAAAAACATGGGGAATGATACAAGATAAAGGTATCCTGGTTTAGCTCCTTAAAGATAAGAATGAATCCCTGGAATCTAACTACTAACCAGTAGAATGCTTTTCATTCTGACATATTCCAGCTGAAGTTTCTTGCAAGCCTGCAAGGGCTGCCCAGTGTGGAGCAAACTACAGCAGTCTAGATGCATAGCATTCTCCGTTACTATGTACGAAAGTGAAATTTGGACAAGAAAATTGTCAGAAAGAGAGCTGATTCACGTGAAATGTGTTGGATGAGAGTTTACGAATATAATGGATTGCCAAAAAAGTAAATGAGTGGGTCCTGGCCAAATCAAGCCTGAATTCTTCCTAGAAGCAAAAACAACTCAACTGAGGCTACTGTACTTTGGTCACATTATGAGAAGACAAGAATCACTGGAAAAGACAATAATGCTAGGAAAACTTGAAGACAGCTGGAAAAGAGGTCAGCCCAACATGAGGTGGACTGACTTTATAAAGGAAGCCACAACTATGAGTTTGTAAGACCTGAGCAAGGGTGTTTACAATAGCACCTTTTGGAGGTCCTTATTCCATAGAGTGGCCGTAAGTCAGAAGTGATTTGACAGCATTTAACATGCAGAGATGCAAAGTCCTCTTTTACCAGGACAATTAGCTTCAAGTCTACTAGCACCTTAGAGCGTGTGTGTTAAGTGCTGTCAAGTCACTTCTGACTCATGGTGACCCTATCAATCAAGGTCCTCCAAAACACTCCATTGTCAACAACCTTGCCTTGTAGAGAACCAACAAGATCTTTAGGGTCAACGTTTTCAAGAGTCAAGGATCAAGAATGGGGATCTGAGTCATTTTATGCCAGTCACAAGGTGGGAGGGATATTGCAAAGAATGCTTGTAAAGGATGCAGAATTGCAATGCATATTGTAATCCGCTTGATTGAAGCACAGGGGAAACGCCTGGGGGCAGAAAATCAGCATCTATAGTGAGATAAAAATGTTATGTCCCTGTTCAACCCTGGGGGTGTGTGGTCGGGTGTCTCCATTGTTCTGAACCTGTGAACAAACTCAAGTTCATCCATTTCATATTGTCATTTCCCCTTGAAGTGCTTTTTCAAAAAAATTGAGGACTGTCACTCTTAGGCCCCTTCCGCACATGCAGAATAATGCACTTTCAATCCACTTTCACAAGCGTTTGCAACTGGATTTTGCTATACCACCCAGTAAAATCCAGCTGCATAGTGCACCGAAAGTGGATTATTCTGCATGTGCAGAAGGGGCTTTACGTCAGCAGCAGAATGACCTGGAAGATTAAAATGTTCTCCCACTGGTTTTTGAGTGTTGTGTTTTTCAATGTTGGATTGTTGTCCTTTTATTCTTTTGCGTAGGGACTAGCCGGTTCGTTCAGCTTGGAGTGTGCAAGGGCATTGCTGACATTTGATAAAACATGGGAAGAAGAACAAGCGAATGAATCTGAGATGGTACGGCTGTTGTTGTTAGGTCCAGTTATTGTGTTGTTTGTGTGGATAATGGGCACAGCCACCAGTTCAGGGAATCTATTGCCCTGTGTGAATTAGAATAAACACAGAAATAAAGCTTGTTGTAACAGCATACTCATTTAATTTCCCACCAAATCCCCCCAGCCTTTCCAAGTTTGTGTCAGATGTCACAGAAGATGCCCTTAGCATCTGCAGCAACCAGCAGAAAAACTTTTACAGGGGGAAAGAGCAGATTCCTAGCACCGTATGCTTGGATTCTTACAGCCCTGTAGGAATGGAACCACTGGAATAAGAGGTCCCTTGCAGCCTTCTCCAGAAAGATGACATGATTAATGGCATTGAAAGCTGCTGAGAGATCCAGGAAAGTCAACAGGAACACCCCCTCCATGTGTTTCTCATTTCTCATTCACCTTCTGAAGTAATTTCCGATTCTAGATATTCAGCTGGGCTTTGACAGGAAGGCCCACTGCATGAGCCAAAAACTCTTCCAAGAGCAAGCTGGAGACTAACATGACCCATGTCACTTTGAAACTGAACCGTCTTGATGATCCTTCCTCCCATGCAGGTGGTAGGTCCTGCTCAGTTTCCTTCCTACACCCATTGGATCATGATCCGTCCATGATAAGGGAGTTGTTATTGGAACACCCACCCAGTGAGTGCCTGCATCCTGAGAAACCACACGTAGGCCTAACATGCTGACCCAGATGTACACTGGGATTTCTCCATAATCTGTGAGGCCCTAAGACACCACAGCCAAGAGGAACTATGCATGAATTATGAAGTCCCAAGGCATTAGATTTCTTGGGACCTCACCTCTAAGGCTGATTATGCACAAGGTGTCTGCTGTGCGATGGGGACAAATGTCCCTCACAAGGTTTCTTGTATAGCCATATTTCCTCAAGCCTCGCTTGCACGTTCCATTCTCTTTGCGGCAAGTGACACCACTTCTAGCGTGACTTTTAATTTGCTTCAGTGCCAGAGCAGGCAGACTTGCCAGTAAGCACAACTTTATCCTGGACATCTTCCCTCTGCTCATGGACAGCCTTCCTAGCTCCAACCTTCCCACCTCCTTGCACTGCTGCCCATGCCTTCTCCTGTGCCCCCTCTTCCATGTTTCCAGCTCCTTCCTACTTCTCTAAAGGCTTTTATTGAGATATTGGTATCACAATATAGCAACAACAACAACAACAACAACAACAACAACAACAACAACAACGAGTTGTTTTTTTCCAAGGAACAGTACAAGCAGAGTCTCTTTTTGGCTCCACCCCACCCACCCCCGCTCTACTTCAGCCCTCCCCAATGACAGAGAGCCAGCGTGGTGTAGTGGTGAAGAGCAGGTGGATTCTAATCTGGAAAACCAGGTTCAATTCCCCACTCCTCCACCTGAGTGGCAGAGGCTGAGTGTTTCCGCACTCCTACATTCCTGCTGGGTGACCTTGGGCTAATCACAGTTCTCTCAGAACTCTCTCAGCCCCACCTACCTCACAAGGTGTCTGTTGTGGGGAGAGGAAGGGAAAGGAGCTTGTAAGCCACCTTGAGTCTTCTTACAGGAGAGAAAGGTGGGATATAAATCCAAACTACTACTCCTCTTCTTCTTGACTTCAAGACCTGGTGCAAAAAGTTGTTTGGTCGTGGTGTGGGAGGGCAGCTGCCCAAACGGGGGTGGGAGGTGAGGGGCGGAAAACTCAGATTTTGTACTTTGCTACATTTTCCCTAGATACGCCTCTGGAGCCATTGAATTATTTTGAAAAGAAGGATCCATTGCTAGTTCTGAAATGTATGCATTAGAAGTCAGATTTCCTTGTGATCATTTACCTGTATTGCTAATGTTTTAGTGTTTCAGTATCGAATATTGATTGTTTTGTGAGTTTTATCATCCTCAGGGTTTGAGAGTTTATCAATCAGTCTTGCATATTCATTTTGGTAATGGTGATACTTTCTCCTGATACAGGGAGACTTCCTTTGTTTCCACCAGTGAAAAGTGCCACATTTAGAGAAATAGCTTTGTAGGATCCAAGCCAACAGAAAAGGGTAAAATACCTAAACCAGCAGGCAGTTGTAGAATAAAAACAATTGCTAAAACACACACACTCTCTCTCTCTAAAACTTTGTCATTGTGGAATTTCAGGGACCGAAGGATGTAATCTGACCCCATTAATTTGTCAAGTAGAAGCACCACATTATGGATAAAGTTTTATCATCTGATGTTACGTCGGTGAATAGAAGAGGAGTAAACTCTTTTGTATGTGAGCTGTCATAAAGTTCAATAATAATTAAGTTTAAATATCAGGTTGGGAGTAGGTTGTGTGGTTCGAGGCTGAAAGAAAGTGTCTGGATAAACATATGGGAGTGACTGTATTCCAGCCAACTGTTCCTGTTTGTACATGGACTGTGTTCTTTTTATGGGCCTTTGGAGGGGTACCGTTCAGTTTTTTTTACTAATCCACAACTGCCAGGGCTCCCACTGGCATTCTTCAATGAAACCAGAGAGTTTCTTAAGTAATATCAAATGCTGTGAGGCTTGATGAAGGCATGTCTTCAGAGTAACTTTGAAATGGCCGTGACCCACAGTGGGTGTCTGCCAAAGTGGAAAATTATGTACTTGCCGAGTAATGTTTTTGTGTACTATCAACATCACAAAAAGTCTGGTGACTTTAAAAACTGACTTGTGTTATTTTAAAAATTGACTGCAGAGAGGTCAGATACGGTTGGAAGCGATGGTTACAGGAAAAGTTTAGCCTTTTCTCGATTTCCCTTACTGGAAAGTCACTGGGCTTCTTTGAGTACTGGTAGGGAAAAAGACAGGTGCCCATACTGTGCCTGTCTTTTTTCCTATAGGGGCTTAAAGCAGCCTAGAAAGGGTATTTTCCAAGGGAAAAGGTACACAGAAGAGGGAAACGGTAAATGTCCACAATTAGTGCAAACATTTGGAATGTTTTTAGAGACAAATAACTCTGGCACCACATCTAGTTTGGCTCTGACAAATTTGTTGTGGTGTAAATTTCCTGGTGACTGGGGTGTGTTTGTGTATGGTAGTGGTAGTGGAAAGAGCTGCCACCAAGCCGGAGCTGACTCGTGGTTTCAAGGCCAGAGACAAATAGGTGGGTTGGCATTGCTTGCCTCTGAGTAACAAACCCAGACCTCTTTGATGATCCCCCGCCAAGGTACTAACTAAGGCAAATCCTACTTATCTTCTGAGATCTGGCAAGATTTTTACTGGGCTAGCCTGGCCCATCTATGTCCAGGCTGTTAGTCTGCGGATACATTTATTTATCAAACATTTCTACCCTGTCCTTGCATTCCATACAGGTTCCATAGCGCAGCTCACAACAAGGGTTATGATGTAAAATGGTTTAAAAACATGTATGAATAAATCTACCGAAGAAATGCATTTTAATCTACTTTTCTCCCAAAACAGAAGTCAGGTTAATTTAAGACATCCGGTATTTAAAACAGCAAGCCCAACTAATTAAAGCCATTGTGGCGCAGTGGTTAAAAACAGCGGACTCTAATCTGGAGAACCAAGTTTGATCCCCCTCTCCTCCACATGAGCAGGCAGACTCTTGTCTGGTGAACTGGATTTGTTTCCCCACTCCTACACATGAAGCCTGCTGGCGACCTTAGACTAGGCACAGTTGTCTCCGAACTCTCTCGACCCCATCTACCTCACAATGTGTCTGTTGATGTTTGAGGAAGGGAAGGAGTTTGTAAGTCACTTTGAGACTTTGAAAAAAGCAGGGTATGAATCAGTGGTGGGATCCAAAAATTTTAGTAACAGGTTCCCATGGTGGTGGGATTCAAACAGTGGCGTAGCACCAATGGGGCTGGGCGGGGCACGATGGGGGCGTGGCCGGGCATTCGGGGGCGGGGCATTAATAATTTCTCTGTTACTGTAAAAAAACTCTTACTGTAAAAAAAAGTTCCTAATTTCCAGCTGGTATCTTTCTGTCCATAATTTAAACGCAAGTCCTATCGTCTACTGCCAACAGAAACAACTACTCTCTAATTGACTGCCTGTCAAATACTTAATACTTTCAAATACTTAATTTTGTTTCTAGAAATCAAAAGAAGGATATTTTTCTTAAACAAGGAACTTTACCATATTTCTAAAACATGTTTTTAAAACAGCCCAACAGGGGGGCTTTCCGCACTACAGAAGGGAGCTAAGGTCGACTCGGTTCCCTTCAGTGGGGGGCGATTCCGGGCTGTCCACACAGCAACTTACTTGGCCCCCTGGAACCGAGCTAAGTGGGCGGGATCATCTTGGTGCCTGTTTCGCTCCTCTATCGTGATTGGAGCTTGTGTTACCATGGGAAACGGGAGCGTTCTTTTTTTTTTTTACAGTTTTTACAGTTTACAGTTACATGCCCGCCACGACTCTCCCGTTCTGCGCATGCCACAAAAGCGGCTCCTGATTGGTTGAACGGATGAGGTGTCGTTTCGATGCGTCCGCACTTCGAAGCGGTATCGACCTTGTTCCAGCAGAAAGGTGCAGTTCATAACTGCGACAGGGATGTCGCAGTTCTGAGGGAGGGGAACTGAGACAAAACAACGTTGAGCTCAGTTGCAGTGCGGATACACTGAGGTGAACCTAGATAGAAACCAGTACAACTCTGTCAGTCCGGAAAGCCCCAGGGAGAATTATCCCGTTTTCTACCTTCGCTAACCAGCCACATAGGAAACAACAGGACTTAATGATTTTTGGACCTAATGGGATTTCTAATGGAAAAGCAGACCCAATTAGTAACCCCCTCTCAGGAACTGGTGAGAACCTGCTGGATCCCACCTCTGGTATGAATCCCAAAGTGGTTGTTCTTCTAAAACCCATCCAATAACTATTTAAAATATCTATAACCTTCCACGGCAGGGCATTATGAAGACTTCTGTGCCATTATCAAAAAATTTTTTTTTCCTAATCAGTTGCTACACCTTTGAAGGTAATAGATTCGCAGAGAAGATCTCTTCATCTTGGAATGTCAGTGCCTCATTTGGATGAGTTTCAAGTTTTTCATCCTTGCCATTCCAGCCCATGGATCTCTGTTTTGATTTTGCTTCTCCCTGGTGTTAATCTAACTTGTCATTCTTCATTTTTGTTCACTTTCTGTATCTTCTCACTAATTTTTTTTGTGTGTAAAACACCCGTACCCATTTCAATGTAATTCAGCATTCTGTGTTATATGTACATTATTTGTCCAAAGAATGAACATTAATACATATCAACAGTATTTGAGCTTCATATCTAAAATGCACATAAGCACACAATACAATCTAGAAAACCAGAGAGCCCAGACTGTTGACAGATATAGAAATGAATATTAAAAAAAAATACAATAAGCTACATTTACTTATCCCTCGGATCCAGATGTGAGAAGATGGTTTCTGAGATATTATTTTCCCAATTTCTCAGATCAGTTTAGAGCTCTAGATACTGTTACAATAGTGGGAAACTGTCAAAAAAATCCTTGTTTTTGGATTTTGTGTGCATATATATATATACATACACACACACACACACACAGAATCCAAAAACAAGGATACACACACATACACACACATATACATCTGCCAACTGGAGGTAACAATTGTTACAGTTCAGTGGTGTGCCCACACATGCCACTATAGTGGATTCCGCACAGCATATATTTATAACGAGTTGCCCCCATTATAAATGAAGTCGTTTTCCCCAGGTCATTCTGTTAATCTTTTAAGGTGCCCCAAGAAGTGGTTTGGTATTTTCTGCAATAGAGTGAACCAGGCTACTCCCTTTCTGTCGGGTTAGCCGTGGAAATTGACACTGAAATTGACACGCCCTCCTAAAGAGGAACAGCTAACTTTCAAATAGTCTTCTACCCCTTTAATAATAATAATAATAATAATAATAATAATAATAATAATAATAATAAT
>NC_059437.1:43902362-43927219 GCF_021028975.2 Sphaerodactylus townsendi
TATTATTATTATTATTATTATTATTATTATTATTATTATTATTATTATTATTAAAGGGGTAGAAGACTATTTGAAAGTTAGCTGTTCCTCTTTAGAAGGGCGTGTCAATTTCAGTGTCAATTTCCACGGCTAACCCGACAGAAAGGGAGTAGCCTGGTTCACTCTATTAAAAGAAAATACTAAACCACTTCTTGGGGCACCTTAAAAGATTAACAGAATGACCTGGGGAAAACGACTTCATTTATAAATGGGGGTAACTCATTATAAATATATGCTAAAGGAATCCACTATAGTGGCATGTGTGGGCACACCACTGAACTGTACCAATTGTTCACTCCAGTTGGCAGATGCATATGTGTGTGTATGTGTGTGTATCCTTTGTTTTGGATTCTGTGTGTGTGTGTGTGTGTATGTATATATATATATGCACACAAAATCCAAAAACAAGGATTTTTTTGACAGTTTCCCACTATTGTAACAGTATTTCCAGAGCTCTAAACTGATCTGAGAAATTGGGAAAATAATATCTCAGGAAACCATCTTCTCACATCTGGATCTCGAGGGATAAGTAAATGTATTTATTGTATTTTTTTTTTTTAATATTCATTTCTATATCTGTCAACAGTCTGGCCTCTCTATTTCTAGATTGTATTGTGTGCTTGGTGTGCATTTTAGATATGAAGCTCAAATACTGTTGATATGTATTAATGTTCATTCTTTGGACAAATAATGTACATATAACACAGAATGCTGAATTACATTGAAATGGGTACGGGTGTTTTACACACATGGTGTTTTACACACAAAAAAAATTAGTGAGAAGATACAGAAAGTGAACAAAAATGAAGAATGACAAGTTAGATTAACACCCAGGAGAAGCAAAATCAAAACAGAGATCCATGGGCTGGAATGGCAAGGATGAAAAACTTGAAACTCATCCAAATGAGGCACTGACATTCCAAGATGAAGAGATCTTCTGGCGAATCTATTACCTTCAAAGTTTCGTGTAGCAAATCCGATTGTGTTTTTTTACCCTTTGATAATGGCACAGAAGTCTTCATAATGCCCTGCCGTGGAAGGTTATAGATATTTTAAATAGTTATTGGATGGGCTTTAGAAGAACAACCACTTTGGGGATTCATACCAGAGGTGTGGGATCCAGCAGGCCTCACCAGTTCCTGAGAGGGGGGGGGTTAGCCAATTGGGTCTGCTTTTCCATTAGAAATCCCATTAGGTCCAAAAAATCATTAAGTCCTGTTGTTTCCTATGCGTGGCTGGTTAGCCGGGCGTAGAAAAACGGATAATTCTCCCTGGGGCTTCCCCGACTGATGAGTTGTACTGGTTTCTATCTAGGTTCACCTCAGTAGAGCCCCAAGCATTCGTAACCGGAGCCTTCAACGTTGTTTTGTCTCAGTTCCTCCTCTCTCTGGTGAACTGCGATATCCCTGTCGCAGTTGGTGAACTGTACCCTCTCGTTGAATACGTCGATGCACGCCTCGAAGCGGGGATCGCATCGAAACGACACCCCATCCGCTCAACCAATCAGTAGGAGCCGCTTTTGTGGCATGCGCATAACGGGAGAGTCGTGGCGGGCATATAACTGTAAACTGTAAAAACTGTAAAAAAAAAAAAAAGAACGCTCCCGCTTCCCATGGTAACAACACAAGCTCCAATCACTTATAGAGGAGTTAAACAGGCACCAAGATGATCCCGCCCACTTAGCTCTGTAGCCCAGGGGGGCCAAGTTGCTGCTGTGTGGACAGTCTGAATCGCCTTCCACTGAAGGGAACCGAAGCCCACCTTTAGCTCCCTTCTCTAGAAAAGGAAAGCCCCCCCCCTGTTGGGCTGTTTTAAAAACATAAGTTTTAGAAATATGGTAAAGTTCCTTGTTTAAGAAAAAATATCCTTCTTTGGATTTCTAGAAACAAAATTGGGCATTTGAAAGTATTGGCATTTGACAGGCAGTCAATTAGAGAGTATAGTTGTTTCTGTTGGCAGTGCAGATCTATAGGACTTTATGCGTTTAAATTATGGACAGAAAGATGTACCAGCTGGTACCAGGAACTTTTTTTTACAGCAAGAGTTTTTTTACAGTAACAGAGAAATTATTAATGCCCTGCCCCCGAATGCCCGGCCACTTCCCATCGCGGCCCTCGGCCCCAGCCCCATTGGTGCTAATAATACCACTGTTTGAATCCCACCACCATGGGGAACCTGTTACTGTAAATTCTTGGATCCCACCACTGATTCATACCCTGCTTTTTTTTCAAAGTCTCAAAGTGACTTACAAACTCCTTTCCTTCCTCAAACATCAACAGGACACATTGTGAGGTAGGATGGGGTCGAGAGAGTTCGGAGACAACTGTGCTCAGTTCCATGCTTGCCAGCAGGCTTCATGTGTAGGGAGTGGGGAAACAAATCCAGCTCCACCAGACAAGAGTCTGCCTGCCCATGTGGGAGGAGAGGGGGGATCAAACTTGGTTCTCCAGATTAGAGTCCTATTGTTTTAACCACTATGCCACAATGGCTTTAATTAGTTGGGCTTGTTGCCTTTAAATACCTGATGTCTTAAAATTAACCTGATCCTCTGTTTTGGGAGAAAAGTAGGACAAATGCATTTCTTCGGGTAGATTTATTCATACATGTTTTTAAACCATTTTACATCATAACCCTTGTTGTGAGCTGCGCTATGGAACCTGTATGGAATGCAAGGACAGGGTAGAAATGTTTGATAAACAAATGTATCCAAGAGACTAACAGCTCTGGACATAGATGGGCCAGGCTAGCCCAGTAAAAATCTCGCTAGATTCTCAGAAGATAAGTAGGATTTGCCTTAGTTAGCACCTTTGGCGGGGGATCATCAAAGAGGTCTGGGTTTGTTACTCAGGAGGCAAGCAATGCTAACCCACCCATTTGTCTCTGGCCTTGAAACTAATGCAGTCAGCTCTGGCTTGGTGGCAGCTCTTCCCACTACCACTACCATACACAAACACACCCCCCCAGTCACTAGGAATTCTATTAATTCACAACAAATTTGTCAGAGCCAAACTAGATGTGGTGCCAGAGTTATTTGTCTCTAAAAAAATATCCCAAATGTTTGCACTAACTGTGGACATTTACCGTTTCCCTCTTCTAGTACCTTTTCCCTTGGAAAATACTCCTTTCTAGGCTGCTTTTAAGTCTCTATAGGAAAAAAAAAAAGACAGGCACAGTATAAGCACTCGTCTTTTTCCCTACCAGTACTCAAAGAAGCCCAGTGACTTTCCAGTAAGGGAAATCGAGAAAAGGCTAAACTTTTCCTGTAACCATCGCTTCCAACCGTATCTGACCTCTCTGCAGTCAATTTTTAAAATAACACAAGTCAGTTTTTAAAGTCACCAGACTTTTTGTGATGTTGATAGTACACAAAAACATTACTCGGCAAGTACATAATTTTCCACTTTGGCAGACACCCACTGTGGGTCACGGCCATTTCAAAGTTACTCTGAAGACATGCCTTCATCAAGCCTCACAGCATTTGATATTACTTAAGAAACTCTCTGGTTTCATTGAAGAATGCCAGTGGGAGCCCTGGCAGTTGTGGATTAGTAAAAAAAACTGAACGGTACCCCTCCAAAGGCCCATAAAAAGAACACAGTCCATGTACAAACAGGAACAGTTGGCTGGAATACAGTCACTCCCATATGTTTATCCAGACACTTTCTTTCAGCCTCGAACCACACAACCTACTCCCAACCTGATATTTAAACTTAATTATTATTGAACTTTATGACAGCTCACATACAAAAGAGTTTACTCCTCTTCTATTCACCGACGTAACATCAGATGATAAAACTTTATCCATAATGTGGTGCTTCTACTTGACAAATTAATGGGGTCAGATTACATCCTTCGGTCCCTGAAATTCCACAATGACAAAGTTTTAGAGAGAGAGAGTGTGTGTGTTTTAGCAATTGTTTTTATTCTACAACTGCCTGCTGGTTTAGGTATTTTACCCTTTTCTGTTGGCTTGGATCCTACAAAGCTATTTCTCTAAATGTGGCACTTTTCACTGGTGGAAACAAAGGAAGTCTCCCTGTATCAGGAGAAAGTATCACCATTACCAAAATGAATATGCAAGACTGATTGATAAACTCTCAAGTAAACCCTGAGGATGATAAAACTCACAAAACAATCAATATTCGATACTGAAACACTAAAACATTAGCAATACAGGTAAATGATCACAAGGAAATCTGACTTCTAATGCATACATTTCAGAACTAGCAATGGATCCTTCTTTTCAAAATAATTCAATGGCTCCAGAGGCGTATCTAGGGAAAATGTAGCAAAGTACAAAATCTGAGTTTTCCGCCCCTCACCTCCCACCCCCGTTTGGGCAGCTGCCCTCCCACACCACGACCAAACAACTTTTTGCACCAGGTCTTGAAGTCAAGAAGAAGAGGAGTAGTAGTTTGGATTTATATCCCACCTTTCTCTCCTGTAAGAAGACTCAAGGTGGCTTACAAGCTCCTTTCCCTTCCTCTCCCCACAACAGACACCTTGTGAGGTAGGTGGGGCCGATAGAGTTCTGAGAGAACTGTGATTAGCCCAAGGTCACCCAGCAGGAATGTAGGAGTGCGGAAACACTCAGCCTCTGCCACTCAGGTGGAGGAGTGGGGAATTGAACCTGGTTTTCCAGATTAGAATCCACCTGCTCTTCACCACTACACCACGCTGGCTCTCTGTCATTGGGGAGGGCTGAAGTAGAGCGGGGGTGGGTGGGGTGGAGCCAAAAAGAGACTCTGCTTGTACTGTTCCTTGGAAAAAAACAACTCGTTGTTGTTGTTGTTGTTGTTGTTGTTGTTGTTGTTGTTGTTGTTGCTATATTGTGATACCAATATCTCAATAAAAGCCTTTAGAGAAGTAGGAAGGAGCTGGAAACATGGAAGAGGGGGCACAGGAGAAGGCATGGGCAGCAGTGCAAGGAGGTGGGAAGGTTGGAGCTAGGAAGGCTGTCCATGAGCAGAGGGAAGATGTCCAGGATAAAGTTGTGCTTACTGGCAAGTCTGCCTGCTCTGGCACTGAAGCAAATTAAAAGTCACGCTAGAAGTGGTGTCACTTGCCGCAAAGAGAATGGAACGTGCAAGCGAGGCTTGAGGAAATATGGCTATACAAGAAACCTTGTGAGGGACATTTGTCCCCATCGCACAGCAGACACCTTGTGCATAATCAGCCTTAGAGGTGAGGTCCCAAGAAATCTAATGTCTTGGGACTTCATAATTCATGCATAGTTCCTCTTGGCTGTGGTGTCTTAGGGCCTCACAGATTATGGAGAAATCCCAGTGTACATCTGGGTCAGCATGTTAGGCCTACGTGTGGTTTCTCAGGATGCAGGCACTCACTGGGTGGGTGTTCCAATAACAACTCCCTTATCATGGACGGATCATGATCCAATGGGTGTAGGAAGGAAACTGAGCAGGACCTACCACCTGCATGGGAGGAAGGATCATCAAGACGGTTCAGTTTCAAAGTGACATGGGTCATGTTAGTCTCCAGCTTGCTCTTGGAAGAGTTTTTGGCTCATGCAGTGGGCCTTCCTGTCAAAGCCCAGCTGAATATCTAGAATCGGAAATTACTTCAGAAGGTGAATGAGAAATGAGAAACACATGGAGGGGGTGTTCCTGTTGACTTTCCTGGATCTCTCAGCAGCTTTCAATGCCATTAATCATGTCATCTTTCTGGAGAAGGCTGCAAGGGACCTCTTATTCCAGTGGTTCCATTCCTACAGGGCTGTAAGAATCCAAGCATACGGTGCTAGGAATCTGCTCTTTCCCCCTGTAAAAGTTTTTCTGCTGGTTGCTGCAGATGCTAAGGGCATCTTCTGTGACATCTGACACAAACTTGGAAAGGCTGGGGGGATTTGGTGGGAAATTAAATGAGTATGCTGTTACAACAAGCTTTATTTCTGTGTTTATTCTAATTCACACAGGGCAATAGATTCCCTGAACTGGTGGCTGTGCCCATTATCCACACAAACAACACAATAACTGGACCTAACAACAACAGCCGTACCATCTCAGATTCATTCGCTTGTTCTTCTTCCCATGTTTTATCAAATGTCAGCAATGCCCTTGCACACTCCAAGCTGAACGAACCGGCTAGTCCCTACGCAAAAGAATAAAAGGACAACAATCCAACATTGAAAAACACAACACTCAAAAACCAGTGGGAGAACATTTTAATCTTCCAGGTCATTCTGCTGCTGACGTAAAGCCCCTTCTGCACATGCAGAATAATCCACTTTCGGTGCACTATGCAGCTGGATTTTACTGGGTGGTATAGCAAAATCCAGTTGCAAACGCTTGTGAAAGTGGATTGAAAGTGCATTATTCTGCATGTGCGGAAGGGGCCTAAGAGTGACAGTCCTCAATTTTTTTGAAAAAGCACTTCAAGGGGAAATGACAATATGAAATGGATGAACTTGAGTTTGTTCACAGGTTCAGAACAATGGAGACACCCGACCACACACCCCCAGGGTTGAACAGGGACATAACATTTTTATCTCACTATAGATGCTGATTTTCTGCCCCCAGGCGTTTCCCCTGTGCTTCAATCAAGCGGATTACAATATGCATTGCAATTCTGCATCCTTTACAAGCATTCTTTGCAATATCCCTCCCACCTTGTGACTGGCATAAAATGACTCAGATCCCCATTCTTGATCCTTGACTCTTGAAAACGTTGACCCTAAAGATCTTGTTGGTTCTCTACAAGGCAAGGTTGTTGACAATGGAGTGTTTTGGAGGACCTTGATTGATAGGGTCACCATGAGTCAGAAGTGACTTGACAGCACTTAACACACACGCTCTAAGGTGCTAGTAGACTTGAAGCTAATTGTCCTGGTAAAAGAGGACTTTGCATCTCTGCATGTTAAATGCTGTCAAATCACTTCTGACTTACGGCCACTCTATGGAATAAGGACCTCCAAAAGGTGCTATTGTAAACACCCTTGCTCAGGTCTTACAAACTCATAGTTGTGGCTTCCTTTATAAAGTCAGTCCACCTCATGTTGGGCTGACCTCTTTTCCAGCTGTCTTCAAGTTTTCCTAGCATTGTGTCTTTTCCAGTGGTTCTTGTCTTCTCATAATGTGACCAAAGTGCAGTAGCCTCGGATTGAGTTGTTTTTTTGCTTCTAGGAAGAATTCAGCGAAACTGGGTTTGGCCAGGACCCACTCATTTACTTTTTTTGGCAATCCATTATATTCGTAAGCTCTCATCCAACACATTTCAAGTGAATCAGCTCTCTTTCTGACAATTTTCTTGTCCAAAATTTCACTTTAGGTACATAGTAGCGAGGAGAATGCTATACATCTAGATTGCTGTGGTTTGCTCCACTACTGGGCAGCCCTTGCAGGCTTGCAAAGGAAACTTCAGCTGGAATATGTCCAGAATGAAAAGCATTCTACTGGTTAGTGGTTAGATTCCAGGAGTTCATTCTTATCTTTAAGGAGCTAAACCAGGATACCTTTATCTTGTATCATTCCCCATGTTTTTAGGCTGTCTTACCAAGTCCACCCCCAGGACCACTGTCGTGAGCTCAAGGTGGCAAATATGTGAAAGCAGGTTTTTTTCACAGAAGTTTAAATTCATGGCACTCCCTTTCAACAAAAGGGCTGCATTTTTATTTGTCCTTCCATAGACTAGTTGACAGTATTTATTCTAGGAACCTTTTCCATTGGCCTGACAATCTTCATTTTATTGCTGACTTTACTGCGCTTGGATTCTTATAGGCTTTACAGCTGTATCCAATTGCTTAATGTTACTTTATAAAAGCGCTATTGCGAATATTCTCCTGTTTCGAATTTCAGGTTAAAAGAGGTGTTTTAGGCATGGCAGAAATATCCCCGCCCCTTCTGTCATTTGGGGCTGTGTGTAGGAGTGGGTGGAGGAAGGGGAAAGTGAGGATGGGGTATGAGTCCTGAAATTGTGTGCATCGAGGAATGCTGCTGCAAATTTGGTTAATGCGTGCACAATGACAATAAATGCTTATGCTTATGTTGTGAAAATGTTCTATATTGTGAAAATAACCATCTTGGTTCTTGCTACTGTGTCTCCTGTCTGGCTGACACTTCTGTGCTGTTTGTCCTTTTTTTTCCTGTTGTTTTATTGATTTATTAAAATATTTATGCCGCAACTTTTCCCTGTAGTTCTTCTTATTATTTGAAGTCTGTGGATCGTCCTAGCCCAGGGTAGGGAATATAAGCATTCTCCAGATGTTCAGGAACTACAATTCCCAGCCAGCCTCTGTCAGCGCATGGCCAATTGGCCATGCTGACGAAACACTGATGGGAAACCTAATTCCTGAACATCTGGAGAGCCGCAGGTTCCCTACCCCTGTCCTATAATCAGGGATCACATAATGACCAGAAAGACATCACACATTTGTGCACTTTTTAATAATAATTACTGTTTTGCTCAGTGGTTATCACTTTCTGAGTCCCAAGTGAGGGAGGTTGAGGCTTCCTGTTATCAGGCTTTTGGATATCAGTTGGTCACATGAGTAATCCTATTGATTAGGATAACATCCTTAATGCTTTGACTTGCCAATCACATTTGGCGACAAGATAACTTCACTGAAGGCGACAAATGGGGTCAGTGTTTCTCCTTTGACAGTTATATGAATATTAGTCCCACTGATTAGTCTGGGAGTGAAAATCCGAGCCAACTTAGAAGCACATAATAAACTGGACAAAATTATATTGCCTACATAACTAATCCAGATGGGGCATCATACCACCATCACTGAGAAAAGGGGCAGCAGAGGCGTAGCACCAATGGGACGGGGTGGCACCGCGGCAGGGGAAACAGCATGTGGCGCACATGCCTGAGGCAGGAGTTTCCCCTTTAACTCTGCCTCTGGGGGGCATTACTTCCCCAGTTAGACAATCACCTGTGATTATATTCACTGAAAGATCTCTAGAGTGAAAAACCAGTCTCTTTGGGGGTCAGTCTTAGTTCTAATGTTATTATGATTTAATGGTGCTTTTTAAACATGGGTCTTGTGTTCATGTTACTTGCAGCTGTAATTTTAACTTGTTCTGAAAGGCTGGATAGGGGGAAAAAACTTCTGAGCAGTTTATTTCAAAGCGAAGCCCAAGCTCCATTTGCCTGGCCTGCTGGTAAAGTTACTTTTATTTGTTAACTTACTTAGAGTTCAAAGTTTTAGAGAGAGAGGTCTCTCATTCCAATCCAAAGGGCCTACTTGGAACAAATAAAGAAGATAAGAGAGAGGTCCCAGGAGAGTGTGGGAAGAGCTCCGACCTTTAATCCCCTCATTGGATAGAAAGAGAAGAAACCTTCAGATGCAGCGAAGATGGCCGAGAAGCCTTGCCTTGGGACAAAACACCGAACCTCAGATATGGATCAAGCCAAGACTTGTGCCTGAACTCTTTGAGAAACCCCGATGGCAATCCAGTTGTGGCGAGGGAAGGTGTTTTCAACTCTATTTTAAAGCCACAGATCCCTGTCAACAAAACTTCAATGAACGCAGGTGTCCTGTCCGTACCACCCCACCCTGGAAAAACTAGTAGAGAAGTGACTGGCAGTCCTTCATCGAACCTTTCTAGAACAGGTCATCTTAAACCAAGTTTGTAAAATAATGCACAGGACAGACTTCGGCTGGCTTGTCATTCAGTCTCATCCGGTTCCTCTTCTAATTCTTTATTTTTGTTATTTTTAATTTATATCCCACCTTCCATCTGTCCAGTGGGGCCCTCAACTTGGCTTCGCCACAAAATATATAGCAACGGTGATAATTAAACACGATAAAAAAACTCAATTCATTGACTCATAAAAAGATGGAGCATTAAAATCAGCAGCATGTACATAGAACCATTCAAACATGCAGAGCAAGCGCTATGAGGGGCTCAGTTCCTCTTCTTACTATTTCTTTATTTTGTTATTTATAATTTATATTTATATCCCACCTTCCATCTGTCCAGTAGGGCTCTCAGCAGCTCACAACAAAATGTATAGCACCAATAATTAAAACTATAAAAACTGCAATCGAGAAACTCAATATCTTACATCGACCCATAACAAGATGGAGCATGAAAATCAGCGGCACGTACATTGAACCAATCAAACAGTCAAGAGTAAGCGCTATAAGCGCTCAGTGCCAAGGATCTTAGCCCAAAGAGACTACAAAGTGGCAGCTAGGAATAAAAATGTTAACAAGCTTGCTGGTGCAGCGGGAGATCACATAGGTGCCCAGGAGAATTAGGCCATTAAGAAACTACATTGGGCTTGTGCAAGATGGTTCATCTCCCCGTTGTTGCACAATCCATGTTGGATGCAGTTTATGAGATTCTTTAATAGGGACGATTTCAGATTTCTCATCCCTGCTGTTTTGGTACAAACACCTGCTTCTCCCCTTGTGTGAGCTAGACTGTGTGATACCTGTATTAAGGCCCCTTTCTGTTTACTCGTATGGAATTTCTCCCAAGTGTGCAAATTTCGGGCCGTTATTTGTCCATAAAATAATATGCTACAAATATTATGCACACAAGTATGCTTACAGATACTGTAGAAATTGCATAGAAAGAAGGAGAGAAAGAAAAGATTGGATTTATACCCCACTTTTCTCAATTGTAAGCAGCTCAATTATTTATACCCCACTTTTCTCAAAGCAGCTTACAAATTCCTTCCCTTTTACAACAGATATTTTGTGAGGCAGGTGGGGCTGAGAGAGTTCTGAGAGAACTGTGACTGGTACAAGGTTAACCAGAGGCCCAGGTTTCATGTGGAGGAATGGGGGGATCAAGCTTGGTTTTCCAGATTGGGAGTCTACTTGCAGCGCTCTATACCACACTGGCTGTCCTGAAGAAAGAGGAAGGAGGAGAAGAAGAGTTTGGATTTATACCCTGCCTTTCTCTCCTTTAGAGTGATCCAAGGTGACTTACAAGCTCCTTCCATTTCTCTCCTCTACGACAGACACCTTGTACAGAGGTAGGTGGGAACCCAGAGAGAGTTCCGAGAGAGCTGTGCCCAAGGTCACCCAGCAGGCTTCATGTGGAGGAGTGAGGGAATCAAACCTAATTCACCAGATTAGAGTCTACCATGCTGGCTCACCATACAATACAAGCAAATTCGCAAGGGCGGAAAGCAGCAAACTGCAATTATTGACAAAAATATGCGTGCACGCTTCCTCATCTCTGCTTCCTTGGTCCCCGCAGACGCATTTGCTAGATTCACAGTCTGTGTAAGCAAAGACTACGAGCCAAAAAGCTGACCTTCTTTGATTACATCAAGATTACATAAGACCGACAAGGTCTCCAATTCAAACAGCGAGATCTTAAAAGGGGAAACGATGGACCGAAGTCAGAGCGGCTGACTGCTTGCTCAGAATTTTCAAGCTTAATATCAGAGTCGCGCTTTCCTCCCTGCTTGGAGAGTTGCCTCCCAGAGAGGTTTGCAAGACTGTTTGTTGGCCAAAGCAGCCTAAAGCAAAGAGAGAAAGGAATGGAATGCATCCCAGCAGAGCTATAAAAAGAGAACAGGCGCAAGCCAGGTGTCTGTGCGCGCCATGCGCTCGCACTCTAATAAGGCCCCAAAGGGATAGGCTACATGTCCAGCAATGCGCTAATAGATCTGGGAAATTTTGCAGCCTCACATATTGCAAAACAGTGTGCAGATCTGGGACAGGAAAGAAGTATAATTACCAGTTTGGTCACTTGGAATAATCGCCATGAAGTCAAACAAGAATTTGCCAGCAATTGTCCCCGTTGTGGAATCTCTCGACCAAGATCTAAGCCCCTCACACTCCACATCTGCCTTTGTTTACCAGCAACAGTTCCTGTTTTTGATCCCTATCCCTCAGGGGGACATTTGGGGTCAAATGTCCCCGGGCTGCTGCCATTTAGTCACGTGGGGGGCGGAAAATCTCCCCACCCCTCCTCCCCCCCCCCCAAGGTCCATACACTGACTTCAGAGACCACTGAATTGCAAAAAAAAAATGTTGTTTGAATTAGGTGGTGGGGAGGCGGCTGCCACCAACACAGAAAGGGGGGGGGACTCAGATTTTGCACCAGGCTGCATTTTCCCTAGAGCCTCCTCTGCCCACCTCTCTTCTCACAAATCCATTTATCTTACAATACAACAACCTTTATTAGGCATATTAAAATGAGGAAACCAGAGCATTACAGACATTTCTGGACAAGTACAAATCAAAGGAGACCACATTCCAAAACACAGACCAACAGATAGAACTGTATCTAGCATTGGACGTTGCCGAGAAACTTCTGTCACTTGTAAAAGAAATGTTGCTACTTTTCCCCTACTTTTTCCTCTGTGTTATTTAACAAAAGCTCCACAACAGAGTTGTCAGAGTCTCTTTCAGATTTGTCTAAGACCCGCCCAGGAGAGAAATTCCTAATACCCACATATCTCGGTTGAGTCAAATTATAATGTGGGCAAGAGTCTCCACTTGGTTTTTACAGTGTGGACAGACCCGATCCTGGAGAGGGATAGATAGGTGCCATTTATCTTACATTTAATTTTTTAAAAAATTAAATCTTTAAATGCAATCTGGTGCACTTAACAAACATTATAGTGAGGTTTACAAAAAATACTGGCCTTGCCGAGAGGACAAATGTATTATATATGCCACATAAAAGTGTTTGTTGCAGAGGTACAAGTAGTTGAGTGAAAGAGGAAGCCCTTCCTTTCAATTGGTTTCCTCACACGTCAGTTTGCCCAGTATTCTTACCCAGATCCCATTCATTTCAATGGAGCCCCCAAAGGCCCGCTTGTCGGTGGATAGTGCTAGTAGAGACGAGCTCTTACTTCTGATGTCAACAGACAGCAACTCATGAATCTCAGTGGAATTTAAAGCATGAGGAAGAATTAGGGCTGTGTTGAAGAATACGGCTTGATGGGCATTAGGGGGCTCCAGTTTCAGCCATCTTGTGCACTGAATGCTCCATGGCACAGAAGCCAAAGCAGCACAAATTAGGCACACCATGTAATGCAAGGTGACTCCAGAGCCAGAGGGACAAAGGATGCTCGGGGTCCAGGGGGCTTTCAATGGCAGACAGAGAGCTGTTTAGGAATCTTGGGAGGAGTTTGGCTTCCACTGTTTATGGTATTTGCTGGCTCTCTCCGACAGACTACTAGGAAGGGTTTCCCCGATTCTATTTTCAGTTTTTGTTTTTCATCTGTTCTGGCCTCAAGCACACATTGTGTAACCCTAAACGGCGTTCATGGAAAAAGAACCACCTTCAATTACAACTGTAAGCCCACATAAGGCTGATATACTCAGAAAGAAACTGAGAAATGTAAAGTGAGCGAAACAACCGAGATATTTCTACTCGCTTTGCTCCTGTGGAAGCACTACTCTCCTGGGGTGAGGAGTTTTTTAAAAAGAATTTATATTTGAATTTTCAGCTAAAGAAACTCTGAGTTGGCACACTCAGGGTCACAGAAAAACCAAGGGCCAAGCCCTTTGGCTCTTTCCAAAAGGTTTGTGCCTCTGGCCATGCCAAGGCTTAAATAATCTGCAGAGAAAAATCTTTGTAAACAGCTGTGTTAGCTCATACAAAACGCATAGAAAAGAAGCAAGATGTGAAATTCCTTTCGCTAAGGCCAACCCAAATGACAAAAGACATTGTTATTGCAAACGTGTGTGTGTATGTGATTGTGTATGTATATTCCCTCCCCTCTTGTCCCCAGAGTGCAAATGCTGTAATCTAACACCTACAAAGGATCAAACTGTGATCAGCCAGCATTCACAATCAAGAGCTGGCACGAGAAGAACTTAAGAGCTGGACCTAGAAAATGAGATTCTTCCCCTCCTTTTTGAAATGTTTGTAACATCTGCCTGAAGAAGGGGTTCTATGGGGAACTCAAGAAGCTTGCCACGCTATTTTGTGTGGTTTGGTGGTTGGCCTCAATACAAGATGTGCAAGATTTTGTTAAAATGTTACTTCTGTATTAGACTTTTAACCCTACCTTTCCCAGCTCAAGGCGGCAAATTTAAAAAATAAATACAATTTAAATGTAATTTGATAAATCCAGTTAACAGCATAAATCAAAAAATGTTATTTCCAAATGGCACACTGGAAAATGCAAACTTGAAGCGCCCCTACTAGCCAAGGGGTGAACAACAAAGAACAGGAGGGAAAGAAAGAAAAGGAATGGGAAAAGGAGGAAGGAATACGGGGAAAGAAAAAAGGTAGGGAGAGAAGGGCAGGTAGGGGAGAATTGCAAGAGTCACCTAGCGTCAACCATCCTGCAAAATTGAGCCCAGTTCCATGGGAGCTGGGTCCAGAGGTGTGATCCAACGGGTTCTCACTGAGTTCCCGAGAGTAGGTTACTAATTATTTGTGTGTGCCGAGAGGGGGTTACTGGTGGTGATTTTGCCATGTGATTTTTACCTTAGTCCAGCCCCCTCCTCTCAGCAGTAGCGGGCAGAACTTGAAGCAGTCCTAGCAGGGAGGTGCACCGGCGTGTGTGGCAGCCCTGCGCCCTGCGTTGCGATAGTTTCCCGCCCATGGGACTGGCGCATGGCTACTGCATCACCACAGCCCCACCCAGGAATGCCCCGTCCCCGGAATGCCCGACCACACCCCCGTCACGCCATGGCTACAGCCCCACTGGCGCTTCATACAGTTTGAATCCCACCACCATAGGAACCTGTTACTAAAATTTTTGGGATCCCACCACTGGCTGGGCCTCATTTTGATAAGAGAGTTCCATTGGGCCAGGAGACCGAAAGGGCTCTGACCCTGGGTCGAAGACAACTGGATAGTTTTGGAGCCAGGGATCATCACCAAGCGCCTTTCCATGCGGGTGTGTGAAAGCGGGAAAAGGCAGGTTATATGAACCATTACTCCGCCCTGGCCCCTTCGCATGGCTGCCCGCCCCATGGACAGCCAGAGCATTGGCTAGCACGCACTCTTTGGCACGAAGGCAGGCAGGAGTGCCGGCCAGGGCCATGATATGGCCCATTTTCCTACTGCACTGACTTTGCAGATGGGAGCCGGGGAAGTCGGGGAAGGGTTTTTCTGAGGAATCGTGCTATGTGCAATTCTCTTGTTCGAACAAAGGTGCAGGCCATGTTAAAACAAAAGAATGGCACATAGCGCCGATCTTGAAAAAACCAAGTTGGGGAAGTTAGGGGAAAATGTAGGCCGGATCCACACATTGGGATTGGGTTCAATACCAAGTCCCCACCCCCCACACCCCAAACCTGGGTTTTTTTTACTGGGGTTATCCTGGTTTAATTGGCCCACGTGCAGAAAGGGCCAAGTTTATTACTAATGAACACAATGCTCCTGGGGTGTGTGTGTGTGTGTGGCAGTTAACAGGAGAGATAGTTCCACAGATACCATGGCCCCAGACAGTTTAAGAATTTTTAAGGTCAATACCAAACCCTTGAATCCTGACCTGAGTATTCAGCTAGGAGTCCAGTGCAGCCCTGGTGGAGCACTAATTGAATGCTTGTCTCTATCCACCGGGATCCCTATAAGGACCCATCCCACCCCATTCTGGACCGATTAGAAGTTTCTGGAGCAACTTCAAGGGAGCCCTAGGTAGAGTGAGTTATAATCTTCCAGTTTGGAGGTGACCATTGCATGGATGGCTGTGGTGAGATCAGGATGGAACAGGAAGTGTTACAGCTGGCTGGACTTGCAAAAATGCACCATCCCTGGCTGTATTTGTGACCTGTGTCTCCAAAGAAAAGGAGGCATTCAGGATGACACTCAGGCTCCTGGTGATGGAAGCTAATTATCAAATGTACACTGTCAAGGGTTGGCAGCTAACAGGGCTGGAGTGAGGGGGAACTACTCCCGGGGGGGCATGCTGGCGTGCCCTAAGCCCCACCCACGCGCCCTCCACGCGTCCAGAACGTACCCTTCCACCCAGTTGGTGCTATGCCACTGGCAATAATGACCCTGATCTGGATCTTCCCTCACCCAATAAATGACCTTAGTCTTTGATGGATTCAGTTTCAATAACACTGTTTCTAACCATTTCAGCACACCCCTCAGACACCTGGCCAAAGTATTAGCGACAGCACCCAGCTAGCTGTCCAGATACAACTAGGTGTCATCTGAAATGTTAGCGACAAGCCAACAAAAAACTCCAAACTAGCTGTGTAAGGGGTTGCATTCCAGATTATGAAACAGGAAAGGAAGCAGAAGTTCTCTCTAGAACTTGCACATCTGGAAGCAATGCTCCCGAGATTTTCCTCCCTTCCTACAAACTGTTCTGCCAACAGAATTCTTTCACGTAAACCCAAATCCATGCATTATTTCTCAAGGGCCCTAGTGCAACTCTGTAGCACATTCTGCGATGCAATTTGGGGATTATTTTGAATTTCTGCGTCCCTGCTTTCTCATTCTAACAATGCCATTTGATTCCATGTGAATTGTACCTGTGATTAGTTATATTCAGACCCCATGTCTGTTTCCTCGCATCAGATATTCCATCCCCCAAATGTATAATTTTTTGACACTGTTCATGTGTTCTATCAGCATTATACATATAGATGATGTACATTCTATGTACACATACATATAAAAAAGGTTCACCATGAATATTCAACAAAAGAGAAAAATGATGAAATGGAAACCAAGAACTAAAGTTACCTGGTGCCTTCAGGAATGTTTTGGCTTCTTGGACCACAGTCTATTGTGGTTTTCATGAAGATGGTCTACTGGCCAGGAATGATCTCTGTGCTTTGGACAACTATCAATCACCTTGAACACCCCTTCTCTTGTCCTTGTGACTTTTTGATTGGTCCTGTTAAAATTCTTGTGCTACTGCTGCTTTTGGATCCAATGTCAGTCAAAAGATATGTCATGGTTTTGTTGCCTGCTAGCATGTTACTCCAGCTAGCTTGAGAAGATGTTAATTTGTTTGGACCTCAAAATGGTGGGTGGTATTGACATCCTAGAAGAACTTGGAGAGCTTTGAAACTCTCCCAGAGAGCCTAATGTGTGTCTTGCTTGCGCATACATCAAGTCCTAACTGACTTATGTAGTTTTAAGTTGAGACATTCAGGAGCGGTTTGCTTCTACCCCTAGGCTGAGAGAGTTCTGAGAGAACTGTGACTGGTTCAAAATCACATGGCAGTCTTCATGAGGAGGAGAGGAGAATCCGAACTGGTGCTGTCACCTCAGCCCCAAGCGCCAACAGCAGTGACATCACCTCAGGCAGGCAATTCTGGAGGTCCTTCCTGAGAAACAAGAAACTAGGAGTGGTCTCGAAGGAACCCTCATGTGAAGCAAGACAAAGGGAGAGACTTTACCACTCCCACACCCAGAGCGCTACCTACCCGGGAAGGCCTCCGTTTTTAAAATCCCACACTGGTTAGCAGTGGGAGTAAACCCAAACCAGGAACCTATCTAAGGTAAGGGATGAGCTACAGAGAGTATCTTGGGATGGGCCGCACTTTTATCTTGAACTCCCTGAGGCCAAAAGGGAGGGTGGGGTGAGTAAAATGGCAGATATGTATGAAGCTGCCACAGGCAGCTGGTCAAGTTATTTTGAAATGGTGTAACCCATTTCCTGCTCCATCCAACTGGTTTAGCTGAAATTACTTCCTATGTTGATAGCATCGTTGGGAGCTGAAGACACATGGGCGCTTAATTTCTTCTTTTTTGTCAAAATATTTTTTTTGAAAAAGAACCAAGTTTGTTGGTTTGTTTTTTTAGGAGAGAAAAGTAGAAAAGGCGTAGCCGAGTGAAGCGAGAAACAGAAGGAACCATTTGCCCCAAACTCCCACCCAGATGTAAAGTCAAATGGGATAGAAAAGCTCCATAGAATTTTTACGACTCCGTGGAAGAAAGCATTGATTGTTAAAACAGCTGACAACAGCTTGGCTTTTCTAAAATGCTTAAAAGATTAATACAAGAAAATGTCATACTGGGGCTGCTGAGGGGATTATCCCCTAATGGGAGGGTTAGGAGTTATTTTAATGTAAAGCAAACATAACCACTAAGGAAAGATCAAAAGTGAAACCATTACAAAGCAGGGTTTGTCAAGGATTCTTTGCAGAGGGTAATTAGAGACAGAACCAATTCCCTGTAAATGGTATATGTGACCATTTTTAAAAAAAATCAATTGTGAGGTCTGTCTAATGAATGGTTACCTAATCCAGTCATCAGCTTCGGAACACAGAAGGGGAGGGAAAAAACCTGAGAGGAATTAAGAACAAACTTCTCTCTTTCTTGTTTTGAAGAACAGGGGGAAAGTAGTGTACATAACCCAGTCTTTTCTGTGCAATGATTCACCATCCCTATTAAAAGCTAAATTCACCACGCGATTTATACGACAAGCTTCTTTTTCTGACTTATTTGCTCATCATTACCTCATTACTGTGGTTGTCATAATCTTGTTATTATATGGCTATTTATTATCAGTTAAGTTAATAATTATTTGATGTTATTTCTTTTGTCACATCAACACACATTCTTAAAGAGTTTGTGTTAACAGGATCTCAGGAACCAGGCGCTGGCGAAGATGCTCACTTGCCTGAGAGAAAGCAGTGCCTCAGGAGTACAACCCTAGGGGGGTCAAATGTTCCTGGACTGTGGTCATTTAGTCACGTGGGGGGGGCAGAAAATGCGGCTCCCCACATCCCTTTTTCCCCAGAGGTCCAGCCACACTGCCTTCCCCAAGACCTGGTGCAAAAAGCATTGCTTGAGTAGGTGGTGGGAGAGGGCGGCTGCCCATGCAGGTGGGGAGTGGGGGTACTCAGATTTTTCACCCGGGCAACATTTTTCCCTAGATGCACCTCAGGGGACCGACAGCCTGACTATGACTTGCTATACACACAGTGCTACTGCCTAGATATCTAGGCTCAGAGTTTAAAACTATTATTTATGTGAATCAGAACACTGGCCCATCTCCCACAGGAAGATCCTACAATATTCTCATTTGAATTTATCTTTGGATTCTGGAATTTAAGTGTGTATACTGCTCTTTTTTCCAAAGTGGATCCTGACCAGTGGTGGGATCCAAAAATTTTAATGCAAAGGTTCCCATGGTGGTGGGATTCAAGCAGTGGCGCAGTGCCAATGGGGCTGGGAAGCGGGGGGGCACAATGGAGGCGTGGCCGGGCATTCAGTGAGGGAATTCCTGGGCGAGACTGTGGCAGGGCCTTGGCCGCTGCGTTGGTCCTTAAGGCCGGGGAAAGCAGATGCACGCAGGCATGGGCACCTTGCACGTCGGTGCACCTCCTGCTAGACTGCTTCAAGTTCTGTGCGCTACTGCTGAGAGGAGGGGAGTAGCTAAGGCCAAAATCACGTGGCAACATCACCCGTGGTAACCCCCTCTAGGCACACACAAACAATTGAAAGTAACCTACTCTTGAAGACCTGCGATAACCTGCTGGATCCCACCTCTGGATCTGACACATGAGGGAGTCTCCATTTTGTATTTCTTAATTTAGGACAGAGCCATTATTCATTTACACTGCTGCGCCACTGAGTTTCTTCACTTAATTTCTGAACCCAGGATTTTCCCAGTTGCATTGGTGATGTGCACCCACATGTGGATTAAATACTGTGGTGTAGCCAAAGATGCGACTGTGGCAAGATCCTAGCTGTCTAGTGTTTTACCCGATGTGCAGGAGCACATGTGACTGCCATCAAAAGGCAGGAAGAAACGTGAGTTGAAATGGTTCAACGAGCAGCAATTCAATAGATTCAGAGAAAGCTATACCCTGATGGAGTCCTTCCACAGGTAGTGATGCGGTGAAGAACATCCAGAGTTCATCTAGTCCAGTGTCTTGTTTCCCAGTGACCAACTGGATGCTTCCCACAAAGTAAGCATAAAGAGGCCATCTTCCTTTCTTGCCCCACTTCAAAAAGCAACTCTGCCCACCCTCACAGCTGAGGTCCACCAAATGAAGATGTAGGGGATCGACATCTTTTGCAAACAAAGCAAGGGCTCTACCACAGTTAAAGGAACAGAGTCTTGTTGAAAAAAAATTGGAAGTGTTAGGGGTTACAGAACAAACCAGGGGAAATACATGCAAACTGCAGGTTCCTGCTACTTCAGTTTGCTTCAGAACTTACATGGGAAACAGAGGGTGGTTTAACTCTTCAACCTTTGATTTTTGAGGCCTGCAGACTCCTTGTTTGTTTGTTATTAGAGTTTCAAAGGAGAGAAAGACAAGTCCACAAAGACACCTACTTTCGCTAGAATTGTAATAACAAGGCAGAGTGCTTAGTTTCAAATGGGTGAAATTGGGTGGAAGAAGAAGAGTTTAGGACTTATACCCCACCTTTCTCTCCTGTAGGGAGACTCAAGGTGGTTTATGGGCTCCTTTCCCTTCCCTCTCCCCACAACAGACATGCACCTTGTGAGGTAGGCCGGGGGGCTGAGAGAGTTCCGAAGATCTGTGACTAGCCCAAGGTCACCCAGCAGGAATGTAGGAGTGCGGAAACACATCTGGTTCACCAGATAAGCCTCTACCACTCCAAAGGCTGGGAGGAGTGGGAATATCAAACCCAGTTCTCCAGATTAGAGGTTGAAGGAGTTAAATCTCCCATCTCTTCTCTGCATGGCCCTAGAGGCAAACCAAAGACTACATGAGCCTGTAGTTTGCATTTCATAGCAGGAATGCATGATCTTCATTTCATCCGTCTGAATTCTTACTTTTGTCCTGTCACATCTGCTTGACCGCTCTGTCTTTCCAGTCCTAGAGTCATCAAGAGAGTTTTAAGCTCAATCTGGATTAACTGGGGTTGCCATTTTTTTACCCACAGCGAGAGCCAATGCATCAAGAAGTGTCATTAGCTTGGGTTTAGTGACATCAGGAAGACGTGTTCTGGTTTCTTGGCTCCTGATCTCCCCTTCTTGGAACACACAGCTTGTCAAGGCCAGTGGCTTTCAAATTTCCCTCTCGCTGGATTTTGAGCTCTGGCTCAGCAAGGCGTTCGGTTCCTTATTATACAGCTTCTCAGCGTGGAAGCAGAGTAGGAATACTGCAACGGTGCATTTGGCTCGAGGTGCGGCTTCGAAGTTTAAACTGATATTTTACGATCATCAGTTTGCAGGACTTAATTTTTTTTTTTTTTTTTATTGCAGGTGCAATTTACTCTCATTTTCTCCATGGGCACTGCAGCAGCGAGATGCAGGATTCCGCTGGAGTGGGGTGCACAGCACAGAGCTGCCAAACAGAGAAGCAGGAGGTGGTTTACAAATTTTGCTGGCATCTATTCCCCCCCCCCCGCTTCCCCCCGCTAACCGCGTTGCACGTGAGCTGCAGCTTTCTAATGCACTGCCACCCCTGTTTCTCTGCAAGATGCTGGAGCTGACGGGAACACTGGAATCCTTCTAATATTTGTTCTGAAACCTCTCAATTAAGGTTGTCTCATTTCAGTTTCCCACGTTTGCCAAATTGAGCGATCTCTCTCTTCCAGGCGCTGGATTCTTCAGTGACTTGTGCTTTTGCGATGGTATTGTACTGTCTTTTTATTGGTTAAATGTTTTGCACCGGCACTACTTGCTTCAAGAAGCTTCGTTTTGAATGCTACGACAGTGTAGGTGAGCAAGAAGAATCCGTGGCAATGATGAGCTAGACCAAAAGGATGTTGAGGTGAGATGGTAATTGTGTAGCCGAGTGTGGAGTCCCTCTGCGCCATGGCAGAAGTCTCAGATAGTGAGTCTGCAGAAGAGGAGGCTGTAGCAGGGCCATCAGGGTCCCATGGCATGGCAGAAGCCTCACATAGATGGAGTCTGGAGTAGAGTAGGCTGTGGCTGGGCCATCAGAGGTTCCAGCCAACTCCAGGCAGGGGCTGCACGGAAAGCCTTCAGTAGTGAGCTGGGATCAGGTCCCGGGGCTCAGGCAACACCTGGGGAAGCAGCCCCTGGGATGGAAACTGCTACAATGTATCCAATTTCTCAATGGATATAGCGTTAACAACTCCACACAAACAACAAACGCAGCTGCATCAACCGCTTCTTTATGTTTTACACTAAACCCATATAAGAGGTGCAATACATAAAAAATTCTGCAACCAGTGAAAAGTGCAAACAACATCAGAGCCTAGACCAGGGGTAGGGAACCTGCGGCTCTCCAGATGTTCAGGAACTACAATTCCCATCAGCCTCTGTCAGCATGGCCAATTGACCATGCTGACAGAGGCTGATGGGAATTGTAGTTCCTGAACATCTGGAGAGCCGCAGGTTCCCTACCCCTGGCCTAGACTCTTACAATACTACACATATCACATCACCCTACAACATAGTCAAGGTGACTAAACGATGTCTTCTTCACTCGGTCCTATGTCTTCGTCCGTATAGGTACTTGGACGGGACCTCTTCTTTGAAGATAATCAATCACTTATCAATAGCTGCATATACTGCATTCCAGTCAGTAGAAGTAAGTCTATATGGCAATGCGGACCGGTCTGAGCCAAGTCCGTCAATTGAATATCCAATAATAAACGGGTTGCACTACTGTAACCGTTTTCGATAGATTCTTCTTCAGATTACAATTCTTCAATCTTAATCGTGATAATTACTCAAGGTGACTTCCTCACATCCATTCAGTTTCCCTTCTAATCTGCTACCCCAAAGCTAATGCCAGACCCCAGCTCTGTCCTTCCCCAGTACCCAGTTGTTCAGTCAGGGGACTGCCCATCAGCTTCTGAACCCTCAGGGTCACCTGAACCCCCGGAACAACGATGAAGGCAGCTCCAGAGCCACCTACAGGAGCGGAGGTGCAGCAGCAGGTTGGCAGATTCAGAGCAAGCAAGGGGAAACAGGAAGTCCTTGCAGGAGCCAGGATAAGGGAGCACCATTAGGGGAGGTTGACAATTAGTGTGAAGGCCATTCTGTACATAAGGCTGTAGCAATAAGCCTGCAGTGTGGCAGCAACGTTGTTTTGGGATGAGTGAGCCTTCGCTTGTGTTGATCCTTGCCTTGGACTAAATAAACAGTGAAGTACCAGACTGCCGTCTTTACTTCTGCTTGGCGGGGGACTGACCCACGACAGTGAGACCCAAAAGACATGACTAATAAGGCAACTGTTCCAGCATTCAACTGCCCCAGTCTTAAGTTTGTCCTGGTCTCCAAAATAATTACTGTTAACAGAGAGTTCCCTAGCACAGACGTGTCTTAAATTGTGCATGCTTCCATTACAACACAAGAGACATCCTCTTGATATGTTTAAAGGGCTGGCTACTGTATACTCATACAGAGACACACATTCCCCTTTTACCCTCCCAACTTTTGTTTCTTTCCATTCATGCCTATTGCTCACTCAAAGCTTCCTGAGCCATTTTTCAGTTAAGCAAAATGCTTCAATGGGGCACATCGGCCGGACGGAGCGTTCTCGGCTTCCCCTCCTTGGGAAGGGTGCAATTTCTTGACGTTCGCCCAGCAGGCCAATGCCAACATGTGGACACGTGGGAAAGCTCGTGCTTGAGACAAAGCTGTACAGTCAGAACCCAGGAGGAAGAAATATTCCAAGCAAGAGAGTCTAAGTAGGTGGAGTGAAGGAATCCAATTAATAGGCATATTAAAGGTCTAATAAACCAGGCTCCTGGTGGGCAAAAACACTCCAGCAGAGCCTTAATGAGGATATGCAAAGTTCCCAGCAAGCGTGGCCAGCGAGGCGCACAGATCCCTTTCCCTGGATCAAAAAACCCCTGAGAGCTTGCCTCCAACTTCATTTTCCTTGAACCCGAAGGATGGTGAAAGGCGTGGCTCAAGGCGGTTGGCAGAGTTGGACCTCTGCACAGTTAAGGAAACCCCTCATCAAGCCCCCGCAAGCTTTGTTTTGATTAACTGTTCGATTTGCATACAAATAAACCAATGCTTCTGAAGGAAGAAACAATATTTTAGAGGTTGAGTGCCCAGCAGGACCGGACTGCAAAGAAGTTTCTTGGTGAGCCACCGGTGTCCTAGAGGGATGGTGGGTGGCAGCTAAAAGCCAGCCCCTCTGCCAGAATATCAGGGGCAGCTTGGCTAAGACCCTTGATTGGTAATCAGTGTGAGCTCACCAATGGTTTCCACCAGCACTGCTGCCATCTTGGGGGACGAGGCAAGGCTGAGCCAATGCCCATTGTCGGCGCCACTGAGTTCAGTGGTCCCTGAGATGCTAACTTGTAGCACCACAAAGGCTGCTGTGCCAGGTATGTTCGAGAGCCATTTGTACTTCTTTGTCTGCTCCTGGCCCGCAGGCTGCAGCAGGCAACGTCACAAAAAGGCATTTGCGTGTGCAGAGAGGTGAAGAAATGCCTCTTCTAAGGTGGCGTCCGTGGTTTGGATACCTGTTTTCAGAAGCGTGGCCTGATGAATCTTTCAAATTCAATCTGCCAGACATTGCAGGCTCTAGTTAGCCCCAGGGTGTGTTTTTAACAGCCCAGCTCAGCCCAGAAACCTTGGCCAGATTTGCTTACAAGCTATGAATGTTACAGTTTAGAGCAGGGGGTCTCCAAACATTTTAAGGCTATGGGTGCCTTTGGGTAGTGGGTAGAACAGCGAAACAGCTGCTGCAGAAGGAGGAGCCAACCACAGAATGTCAGGTAGAGGAGGAGGAGGAGTTTGGACCACCACACCACACTGATGCCATTCAGAAGACTGTTCTCTTACTGCAGATATAAATCACTTCATCCTCACTTGCTGAGTTCACAGTTCATTCATGATTCTCTCAGCCCCACCTACCTCACAAGGTGTCTGTGGTGGGAAGAGGAAGCCACCTTGAGTCTCCTTACAGGAGAGAAAGGTGGGATAGAAATCCAAACTCCTCTTCCTCCTCCTCCTCCTCCTCCTCCTCCTCTTCCTTCTTCATCTTCATTATTATTATTATTATTATTATTATTATTATTATTATTATTATTATTATTATTATTATT
>NC_059437.1:43927319-43948446 GCF_021028975.2 Sphaerodactylus townsendi
CCTCATTTGGTTTAATTGCACGTCTACGAGTTTTGGTTTTTCTCCCCGAAACCCTCAATTTGGGGGCAGAGTCTGTGGAAACCATTACAAGAGGCTGCTTCCGTTCGGTGGGTTGCCAAGTTAAGCCATAATTTTATTACCCTCTCTTGTTAAAAAAAGAGAAAAGCACTCTGTTTGCTTAGCTAAACTTGTGTGTCTGTCTTAACCCTCTCCTCGCAGGATTGCAGGCCACCGAGAGCTTCCGTGGCTCCCAGTGACCAATAAAAGTCATCCAGATCTTGGCTGAAAATGTTACGCATGTGATTGGGACTGTATTGGAGGAAGGGAAGAGAATCCGTGCATATTTATGTACACATGTCGTTCTCCCACCCCCATTCCCACTAAAGCAGTGATAGCGAACCTTTTCGAGACAGAGTGCCCAAACTGCAACCCCAAACCCACTTATTTATCGCAAAGTGCCAACACGACAATTTAACCCGAATACTGAGGTTTTAGTTTAGAAAAAACAGTTGGCTCCGAGGCGTGTGTTACTCAGGAGTAAGCTAGGTGGTAGTTGGTTGCTTTGCTTTGAAGCAACCGTGCAACTTTTCCAACGGGTGAATCACGACCCTAGGAGGATTTACTCAGAAGCAAGCCCCATTGCCAGCAACCGAGCTTACCCCCAAGTACAGGATCGCGCTTTAGTTATTTGCATGAAAATCAGTGGGGTTTAACAGCGCTTAACAGGGTTACCTACCCTGCTTCCCCAAAACTAGGTCTTAGGTTTAATGCTAATAATCGAGCCCAGTGGCCCAGGCCAGCCTAGATGTGTGTGTGTGTGTGTGGGGGGACTTTGCACGTGCCCACAGAGAGGGCTCCAAGTGCCACCTCTGGCACCCATGCCATAGGTTCGCCACCACTGCACTAAAGCATTGCTGAGGGGGTGTATGTGGTTTTTCTAGTGAAAATTGGGCATACAGCAAGAAGAACCAGATCCCGTACCCTCATGAACATTATTTCTTCAGACTCAGCAACGTTTCTACCGGTATGGTCCCAGTGCTAGAAAGGATGTGGCCAAGTTAGATAGAACGAGACGGGAATTAGCTCCCATTGTATTTTGTTTTAACTTAAAAAAAGAATGACTCTCCAACGCACACATGTATGTTATACATGAGTTGACATGTGTATAAAGGGTGGAGGAGCTGTGGCTCAGGGGAACACTTCTCAAGGGCAGCCCAACATAGAACACATTGCAGTAATCTAATCTTGTATTCAAAGCTACACTGCTGTTGAATATGGAGGTTCTATTTAGTCATCATGGCTAAGCACTGGAGATATGCATTTGTCTAATTCCCCTTCAAACCCGTTAGATATGGTCTTCTATCAGCTGTCTTGCTGTTTCTTAAGAGACTTTAACTTGTTCTCTGTGGTTGTTAGGTTAGCAGAGTGGTCAAGGCACATATCATAGTAGAATATTTCTGAGTTGTGCGTGCTGCTAAGAAACAAAATTATACGCTGAGTCTCTTTATCTTTGCCAGACTAATATGAGTCCTTGATTGTAAGGAACGCCATTCTAGACAGGATGGAGACAGCATTCCGATCTAGTCTAACAAGCAGAAGCAGGAGAAGAAGCAGAAGAAGCAGAAGAAGGAGAAGGAGAAGGAGAAGAAGAGGAGGAGTAGGAGTGTGGATTTATACTCCACCTTTCTGTCCTGTAAAGAGACTCAAAGAGGCTCACAAACTCCTTTCCCTTCCTCTCCCCACAACAGGCACCTTGTGAGACAGGTGGAGTTGAGAGAGTCCAGAGAGAACTGTGACTAGCTCAAGGTCACCCAGCAGGCTTGACACGTAGGAGTGAGGAAACAAACCTGGTTCACCAGATAAGAGTCCGTCACACATGTGGAGAAGTGAGGAATCGAATCTGGTTCTCCAGATTAGAGTCCACCTGCTCTTAACCACTCCACCCTGCTGGTTAGTGATGCAGGAGGCTGATTGGCCCTCATGGTGCCAAGATGGAGAAGAGTGTGGGGATTGAAGGTGTCAATTAAGGAACAAAGATTGCCTGAGAAGAGCAAATTACATATCCAAAGGATCACATTGGAGCAATAGAAGAGATGGATGCTCAGGATCTTGACTAAGGTTGCCAAATCTGGGTTCAGAAAATACCTGGAGATTTTGGGAGCCCAGGGAGGGTGCGGTATGGGGAGGGGAGGACCGTCAAGCAATGCGTAATTCTATAGATCCCAAAGCAACCATTTTCTCCAGGGGTACTGGAGAGATCTGTTGTAATTCTGTGACATCTCCGAGCCCCTGAAGGTTGGCAGCCGTAGTCCTGATCCATCGATCTCTCTGACTCTCCGTAGCCCCCTTATTAAGATGCTGTGCCCAGTCTTTCATTTAGAATCATGGAGCAAGATGGGGCTATACGAACCATCTAGTCCAGCCCCCTGCTCAATTTCCAGCAGGTTTCATGCAATGTGATCCTTCAGAAACCTGCAAAACCTCTTTTATCAGACCGGGGGGGGGGGGGGGTGTTCAGATCTTCAGAAGGGAGTGGGGTGGTCAGCAACTTTAAGTAAGAGAAGTGCTAGACACAGGAAGCCCATAGCAATAATTAATAAAATGGAAGGGGGGGGGGATTCTGCTAGCTTGTTAGCAGCAGCTGCCGGCCACCTGGGATCCCTGCTTGCAGGCACTTAACATACATGTGGCCAGAGGTATTCCTGGCAGGGGAGGAAGTAGAGGATCTTAATAGTGTACTAGCAGCAACTGGATACCATCTGGGCTGGACTGATTTCTCCTCTGTTTGCGACTATTTAGCCTGTTTGAGGCTACAGGCACAAGCCAAAGGGCTCTTGGCCCATGGCTTGCTGCCCAAGGCCTCTGTTAGGTAGTTGGGTTACCCAAGGCCTGTCTAAGATGTGTGTGTGTCCTTCGTTTATTCATCTAGCATTCTTAAATTAATAGCTGTAATAATATCCTACCCTTTTCTATAAGCTACTTTGGGTTCCCTTGGGAGGAAACCAGCCGAGGAATGCTAAGATGAAATAAAATAAAATAGGAATCAAATGTGGGGACTTTCTTACCAGAAGAAAAGGTTGAAAGGAGAGTAATACAAAGCAACTCTCTCCTGCCCTGTAGTACCAGCCAGCAGCAGCTAATTTTCCTGTAATAAAAATTCCATCTCTGTGGCCTGTGCGGAATATCGTGCTTTGCTACTTTAATGATGACACTTTGAATTAGATAGTTATAACCTACCGAGCCCCTGGGGTCTCATCATCCCGGAGGTTTTACTTAATTATTGGCAAACTCTGTCATTTAGCAACTCGAGTTGGCCATGCTATGTATAACCAACACATCTAATTTGATTTCGTTTTAGATTGCTCTTAGGAGTGGTCTTAAATGGGAATCACATCTGGTATCTTGGCAACGCTCCTTGGTCTCTTGCAGGGGGAGATAAAGGGCTGTCCATGAATCTATAAACCGAGTCTCTTTGAGAGGTTGAAGGTGGAGAGGGGTAGAGGAAAGGAGCCTTTCCAAGTCAACTAAAAGGGAACATTTTGTGCGCAAGGACGTTTGCTCTGTTCCGGTTTTAATCATGTAAACGATTGACTCCTCAAGTAAAAGATGGACAAAAATCTTATTATGTAGTAAAAGGGCTGGCAGTCCCTTTGCCTTTAACTTAAGCTTCCAAAGGAGGATTTAGTAGCTGGTATTGATGGAAGAAATGGTTTCTGAATTGGCAGCATATATTTAGCCATATTTGGCATTTGGTGACATACATTTGAAGGGGACTCAATGGCTATGTTTCAAAGTGCAGCCCACTTCACAACTGTAGGGACAGAGGTGGGATCCAGCAGGTTCTCACAGGTTCCCGAGAGTAGGTTACTAATTATTTGTGTGTGCCGAGAGGGGGTTACTAATTGGTGATTTTGCCACGTGATTTTTGCCTTAGTTACGCCCCTCCTCTCAGCAGTAGCAAGCAGAACTTGAAGCAGTCTAGCAGGAGGTGCACCGGCGTGCGTGGCAGCCTGCGCCTGCGAGCATTCGTTTCCCGCCCAAAGACCAGCGCAGTGGCTGCGTCCTTGCCACAGCCCCGCCCAGGAATGCCCCGCCCCCGGAATGCCCGGCCATGCCCCCGTCGTGCCCCGCCCAGCCCCATTGGTGCTATGCCACCGTTTGAATCCCACCACCATGGGAACCTATTACTAAAATTTTTAGATCCCACCACTGAGTAGGGATGTCTTCAAATTTTTCATCTCTGATCTGTAAATCATTTCCTTCTGCCTTCTACAAACTGAACCTGAGATTCTTTAGGTTTGGGCCATTTTCTCTTTCGTCGTATCTCAATTTTTTCCCACTAGGTTTACGCATTGTTTGATATTACTTGTGCTTCAAATAAATTGGCATATGTGCAGCATATATAATGCATGTATAAACTGCATATAAAAGCCAGGTGCGAGTGTATAATAAAAATGAATCTATGCAACCGTAGACATCCGCAACTGTTGACAAAAACATACCCTATAAAAATAAAATAGGGGATATTCATTTATTCATTCCCAAGTGAAAACTGTATGGTTGCCTTGGGTTAGTTAATCAATCTGCAAAGGATTATTTTGATTAGTATTAGCCGGTGGACCAAGAGAGCCAAAAGAGCCCCAGAAAATGCCCTGACCTGCAACCTGCCCTGACTATGCCCACCTCTTTTGAATTTTTTTTATTAACCAATTCATACAGATGTATATTTATTCCAACAAGGATAATAAAAAAGAAATAAAATACAAGCGTAGGCATAAAAGGAGTCACAACTAAGACTGTACAACAAAACTTGAAAAAGCCTTCCCTTGGTGCAGCGAGGGAAAATGCAAAGTATTACATGAGGGGCTGATGGAAGGTCAAAGGGGCGTGCTTGGGGCCTTTGGAAGAACACAGCTTCCCGACCCAGAAGGCACGTTAATTTTTCTTGGACTTCATTCTTCCTAAAAGGATCATAGCAGCAAGTAAGATCTGAGAAAGAGCATGCCAGAGAGAGGGGAAAGCAACTGATGATTAGAAGATACTGTCACATTGATGTTCTTCCAAAAAAAACCGAAACCCCAGTGCTTCTGATTTGGGAGCAAAAGCAGAGAAAAACATCCATCTGGAACCAGCCCAAGAGAGCTTCTTCAATTAAAAATTCAACCCACGTGAGTACTAGATCTATCAGTTTTTAATTGACGGGGGTTATGAGACTACCACTGAATTATCTGTCATGATCCACATGGAAATGAGAGAGAGCTGACTGTGGCTCATCGAATCCCACTGACTTCAAGAATGGGGGGTCAAGCTAGTTGCCAGAGCAGGGCTCCAAAGTTTTAGTCCACGTTAGCTTTGCAGAGGTGGCGAACAGCCCTGAAGGCTGACAGGAGGCGGGTGATGGGAGGAAATAAAGGCGGGAATTTCAGCAGGCTGATTCCAAGAAGTCGCGGAGGCACATTCTCGCCTCATGACCCATTAGTGATGATCACAGTGCGGTCTCTCTTTGTTGATGATGATTTATGCAATAATGATCTCTCTTAGGACATACTTGGGGAATGGTGGCCTGCCTTCTATCTCATTACATCTGCAGCTTTCCCCAGGTGTTGGCTGCTAATTGCTTGTTTACCGAGGGCCATCCTGAGGAACTGTGTCATTACCGAACCTGATTTATGAAGCTGATGAAGGTAGGTATGGAGAGCGAGAACTAGATTTAGGGGAAAGGCAATCCCAAGGCAAGGCAAAGCAACCCGAGAGGGCTCCCCAGGCCAAAGTGTGAGCCGCAGCTGGGCTGAGAAAGGTTGCAGTGACCTAACTAGCCAATGGGCGAGCAAGGTGGATGTCAGGCCGGGGGCACAGGAAGAGGAAGGCTGTAGCACCTAGGCATTATTGCCTTTGGCGAGGCTGGGGTAGAGTGGAGCAGTTGGGCAAGCAAGGAGAATGTTGCTACCTGGGATGGAGGGAAACCTTCAGCTTCTCTCTGCTAGCCGGGACCTGCTGAGGCCAGCATGTAGGGAATTTTAGCATTCAGTTCGGATGATAAGGAGTAGCTCCTTTCACCCAGCAGATACTTGCTACAAATCCGGCAGGTCAGTATTAACCCATGGGTGGGCCCCTAGACTTCTGGAGTACTTTGGGCCCCCTCCAGCATGTAAGTCTTGCACACACTGGTGCGGTAGGAACTGAACTGCGAGTACCTTAGCCCTATATCCATTTTTTGAGTCTCCTGGCGAATTTTACTCACAATTTTGCTGCGTATGCGATCAAAGGTCATGACTAGCCTGTATTGCTCAGGGAGGTGTGATAAAGGGGAGGAAGCCTCCTGTTATACCAACACATGCCTAGCATGTTATTGACCTGCTGTCTTCCCTCTCCTCCCTCCCAGACTCAAAGAAACAAATACAGTGGAACCTCGGTTTTCATTGGTTTTCGGTTTTCATCCGATTTTTTCAGCGAAAGAATTTGTCTCGGTTTTCATCAATTTGCCTCAGTTTTCATCGATTTGCGGCGAAGGTACGGGGGTTTTGCCAGAAAAATCACCCGGACAAAGCTGTTGAAAGGCCGTGTTTGCAACTTGTTTAATGACAATGTCTTGCCCCATTTCAGAGAAATCTTAAAGCGGCATCAGAAACAGACCTCTTTGGACAGCTTTCTGGTGCGACATATTGGTCCACTGGCTCTGAAGCTGGTCCTACCGTTATTGTTTGTTACTGTTTTCAGTATTAAACACTATGTTTATTCACCAAAAAGTGTGTTTTTGGTATGTTTTTTGGAGTGCCCAGAATGGATTAATTGGATTTACATTGATTCCTGTGAAAAAGCTTGCCTCGGTTTTCATCAGTTTCGGTTTTCATCGATTCTTTTTGGACAGATCACCAACGAAAACCGAGGTTCCACTGTATAGTGTTTCAAAGGGCCACTAGGTGACATTCGGCTGACTACAAGTGTGTCTTGCCACTTGCTCTCAATCGCCTTCCACACTTGTTCAGTCAATGTCTGTCAGAAAGGCCAAACCCCCTTTCTGGAAGTTCAGGTAACGCTGCCTGAGCAAAATAAAAAAACAAAAATACATGGGGCCCTGTGGGGCCCTGAGTCTTCAGCCTAGTCACTCTTATGGGTAATATGGTTGTGCTGTCAGGGGGGTTTGGTGAGGGAAGGACCCCATTTTCAGGGCCCTTTTCACCTTTCAGGAATTGTGACAACAGGCTTGGCCAGAGGTGGGATCCAGCAGGTTCTCACAGGTTCCCGAGAGTAGGTTACTAATAATTTGTGTGTGCCAAGAGGGGGTTACTAATTGGTGATTTTGCCACGTGATTTTTGCCTTAGTTACGCCCCTCCTCTCAGCAGTAGCGCACAGAACTTGAAGCAGTCTAGCAGGAGGTGCACCAGTGTGCGTGGCAGCCTGTGCCTGCATGCATTCGTTTCCCACCTAAGGACCGGCGCAGTGGCTCCATCCTTGCCACAGCCCCGCCCAGGAATGCCCCGCCCTCAGAATGCCTGGCCACGCCCCCATCGTGCCCCGCCCAGCCCCATTGGCGCTACGCCACAGTTTGAATCCCACCACCATGGGAACCTGTTACTAAAATTTTTGGATCCCTCCACTGGGCTTGGCGGGGCGTTGGCTCAGATAACGCTCATCTCGAGATGTTTGCTGAATGTCTGCAACAAATAGTAGAAACGATTCAGTTTTTCTCATCAAGCCGGCAACGCGTTGACATTCACTGTTTTTAATTTGCGAGATAATTTACGACCTCGGTGATCATTCAACACATGGGATGCACATAAGTGGCAGTCCCCTCTGCCGCTCAATCACACCGTATGCCGATCAAGTCCAAGTTAATGTGAATTATGCCACTTCTATACGGCACAAATAAGCGCTGATTTAAAATCCTTGCAAATGTATTGCATTTGCTCTCTCTTTTTGCCACCAAGTTACAGCCAGTTTATCAAGTTACGGCCAGTTACGGCCCACAGGGTTTTCAAGGCAAGAGATGAACAGAGGTGAGTTGCTGTTGCCTGCTTCTGCAGAAGCTAAGTAGGGTTGATCCTGGTTAGTCTTTAGATGCAAGATCCACAAGGAAGTTAGGGTTGTGATGCAGAGGTGGTCAGCAGCAAGCCGCCTCTGAACATTGCTTGCCTTGAAAGCCCCAGGGGCAGTGGTGGGATCCAAAAATTTTAGTAACAGGTTCCCATGGTGGTGGGATTCAAACTGCGGGGTAGCGCCAATGGGGCTGGGCGGGGCACGAAGGGGGCATGGCTGGGCATTCCGGGGGCGGGGCATTCCTGGGCGGGGCTGTGGCAAGGACGCAGCCGCTGCGCCGGTCCTTGGGTGGGAAACGAATGCACGCAGGCGCAGGCTGCCACGCACGCCGGTGTACCTCCTGCTAGACCGCTTCAAGTACTGCGCGTTACTGCTGAGAGGAGGGGAGTAACTAAGGCAAAAATCACGTGGCAAAATCACCAATTAGTAACCCCCTCTCGGCACACACAAATAATTAGTAACCTACTCTCGGGTACCTGTGAGAACCTGCTGGATCCCACCTCTGCCCAGGGGGTCAGTGTTAGTCATCTGTGACTTGATAGCAGTTTCCACTACCTCTGAAGAGGAAGAGGAGGAGGAGGAGGAGGAGGAGGAGGAGGAGGAATTTGGATTTATATCCCCCTTTCTCTCCTGTAGGAGACTCAAAGGGGCTTACAAACTCCTTTCCCTTCCCCCCTCACAACAAACACCCTGTGAGGTAGGTGGGGCTGAGAGAGCTCCGTAGAGTTGTGACTAGACCAGGGGTCTGCAACCTGTGACTCTCCAGATGTTCATCGGCTACAAATCCCATCAGCCCCAATTGGCCATGCTGGCAGGGGCTGATGGGAATTGTAGTCCATGAACATCTGGAGAGCCATAGGTTGCAGACCCCTGGACTAGACCGAGGTCACCCATGAGAGCATGACCCTTGCATTTTTAAGGTGAGGTGGCTAATAAATATTTCCAATAAGTCACACTGGCCACACTGCATCCGGCCAGTGATATTGCCCACATTCAGACCCTTCCAAGAATCTGTCTCAGCCCGAGATCAAACTGTTCTGATTGTGGAGGCAAGACTGCACCAGCTGCTTACAGACAGAGCGGGTGATGGAGCACATGTGAAGCCTCCTGCTTTTGATCCAACATCACGTACGAGGTTAGACATCCAAGGAATGTATCTGCGCTACTGACACCACTTGAGTGGCAAGCCACCTGCAAGGTAGGTGCCAAAGTGCACAAAAGAGGAGCCAAAATTAACATCTGTGCAAGCCTCCGGTGTTATCTCTCGAGGGCGGTTTCTAAGCACCACCTTAATTTTGGCCCAGCTCCTGAGTTTCTCAAGTGCCTGTTTTTGTGGGAAGCAAGTCTGAAACCATACAGCTTCGCAGCTCAAGGACAGCTGGATTTTATTCCTCCTGAAAAAGCGGCTGGTGCATGCTAGAGTTTTATTAAGAACCTGAGAGGAACTCCACTGGATCAGATTGAAAGTTCATCTAGTCCAGCATCTTGATTCCCACAGTGGCCAGCCAGATGCTCCCAGGAACCTCTTTCAGCACAGCAGGAAGGCAACAGACCAGTGCTGTATTAAGAAGAAGAATTTGGATTTCTCTCCTGTAAGGAGACTCAAGGTGGCTTACAAGCTCCTTTCCCTTCCTCTCCCCACAGCAGGTGTCTTGTGAGGTAGGTGGGGCTGGGAGAGTTCCGAGAGAACTATGACTAGCCCAAGGTCACCCAGCAGGAATGTAGGAGTGTGGAAAGACATCTGGTTCACTAGATAAGCCTCTGCCACTCAGGTGGAGGAGTAGGGAATCAAACCCGGTTCTCCAGATTAGAATCCACCTGCTCTTAACCACTACACTACGCTGGCTAGTGTGGGGCTTGTTGTGTATGTTATAAAGGGGTCCTACAATTTTTAAAAATGCACATAAATATTAAAACATAATTTTTTTCAATTGCATAGTAAAGTAATTCATTGGGGTTTTTTTTTCATTTGCTATACAGCCAGATAATATTACAAATGTCTGACACTTCAGTAATATTACACAGCAAGGAGCCAACACACCCCAGCACACATGCAGAACCCACAACACATACCACACAGCAAGCAACTCCCCCACCATATAAACAATAAGGTTGCTAGATTGTGGGAACAGGGAGAGATGCCAATTTCATCAGATAGCTTGCAAACACTTAGTACGGGGCCTTCAAAAATGCATGGGTGCAGATGCAAAAATCACGTGGCAAAATCACCAATGAGTAACCCCCTCTCGGCACACACAAATAATTAGTAACCTACTCTCGGGAACCTGTAAGAACCTGCTGGATCTCACCTCTGGACCCGGGACTACAATACGCCATCCTAGTTTCTCCCTCCAAGCACCTGGCCTTCACAGGTATGCTGTCTCTGAATGAGGAGGCTCCATTTAACAGTAATTGGCCAGTAGCCATTGGTAAACCTATATTGGCCACAAATTTTTCCAACCTTTTTTTAAAGCCATCTAAGGCGGGGACCATTCTCATGTCTTACAGCAACATAATGTCCTGCATATACAAATCCGGACTATCAGAAAAGGAGCAAGAATGTTCTCTATCCATTGTCTTGAACATGATGCACAGATTCCTTTTAAACCCATGCTCCCCAGAAACACTGCATCTGCCGTGCAGCCGCAAAACTGTTTGGCAGCTGCTCAAAGCTGATAGCAGCAAGGCCAAACTCATCAGTTGCAATCTGTTAAAAATAATTAAAGCCGCATAAATGGAACCAAAAAAAGAAAACCTTTTCTGTGTCAGCAAGCAACCTAGGTTGCTTTCCGGCAGGCAGAAAGAAGACTTCAGACCTGGTCTTTGGGTTAAAGAAATGCAGTGTCAGTGGGATTCATGCGGATGTTCCAAGCAAGAAATGGGTGGGATTCGGAGTCTTCCCAATTGTCACTGCTTTTGTTCCTTAGCTCTGTTTAGTGGCAGTAGGGGGTGCTGTTTGCAAGCACTCATGAGAGAAATTGCACTCAGCTTCCCGAAAGAGAATGCCATTCCCATAAGGCAGTGATGGCGAACCTTCTCGAGATCGAGTGCCCAAATTGCAACCCAAAACCCACTTCTTTATCGCAAAGTGCCAACATGGCAATTTAACCTGAATACTGAGGCTTTAGTTTAGAAAAAACGGTTGGCGCCGAGGCATGCGTTACTCAGGAGTAAGCTTGGTGGCAGTCGGTGGCTTTGCTTTGAAGCAACTGTGCAACTCTTCCAACTGGTGAATCACGACCCTTGGAGGGCTTACTCAGAAGCAAGCCCTATTGCCAGCAACCAAGCTTATTCCCAGGTAAAGGATCGCACTTTAGTTCTCCGCATGAAAATCAGTGGGGTTTAACAGCGCTTAACAGGGTTACCTACACTGCTTCTCCAAAACTTGGTCTTAGGTTTAATGCTAATAATCGAGCCCAGTGGCCCAGGCCAGCCTAGATGTGGGGTGGGGGGGCACTCGGTTTGCGCGTGCCCACAGAGAGGGTTCTGAGTGCCACCTCTGGCACCCGTGCCATAGGTTCGCCACCACTGCCATAAGGGAACTGGGGGACATGGGCTGGAGACGCGCTCTTCTGCGCCCTTTTACTTCATGTGAGCATCACCCCTGTAGAGAAATATGAGAAATGCCGTAGGAAAATTAACTTTTTGGAATAGAGGCACAAAAACACGTGACCTATTCCTGTATATTCACGGTTTGTAATTTTGGATTTGAAAAGCGACGCGCCTAAGTAGTTCTTCACTGTATCTTTTGATTCATCAAAAGTTTGACAAACAGAGTTTTGCTTTCTGTCTGAGACATTTATTCCTGTATCCTCAGTCTCCACTCCCAAGACAGCTTTCCATAAGCAAATGAAACATTAAAACAAACCATAAAACCACCAAAAATCCAATCCATTAAAAGCTGCATAAAAATTCGTAGGTTGCCTCTTTCCAGCCATTCGGCAGGTCCAAAGGGGGAAAAGAATGATTTTGCCTGGTTGCCCTTCTCTGTTGCAGACCCATCCTTGGGGGTTTGTTGAGTACCAAGGACCTGCAGTCCCTGGCACAGTCTTTTTAGGGGTTCAAAGGGACCCCTGATACTTTTATCATCCTTGTAAAGGTGGCAGAATCCAATCCTAGGTCACAAGACATCTAGTAAAACAAAGGTGACCCGAAACTTAAAATCCCAGCATTTCTTCGGGGCCACTAAGAATTTATGCATGGGCGGAATACTGAGAACAATTGACATAAAGCCTGGATTTTCTCCAAAAAAAAAAAGAGATTTTGCTTGGCGTTAAAATCTCAGCATGCTTGGAGCCAGGTGCATCTAAATGGGAAAGGAGTTCCAAAACTGACTGATGGCTTGTTTACTTTTTGACTAAGTCCTACGGCAGGAGCCAGTGTGGTGTAGTGGTTGAGAGCGGCGGTCTCTCATCTGGAGAAACATGTTCAGTTCCCCACTCTCCTACATGAAAAGCCTGCTGTGTGGACTTGGGCTAGTCACAGTTCTCTCAGAACTCTCTCAGCCCAGGAGTAGACAGGCAAGTTTGCCTTGAAAACCTTATGGGGTCAGCTGTGAATTGACGGCACATACACCCATACACAACTCCCATAGCTGCCTTGAGGACATTCTAGGAAAAAGTATAACATGTAGTTAGGCCAGAGGTGGGATCCAACCAGTTCTCTCCACTTCTCTAGAAGTGGTTACTAATTTTTTCTGAGTGACGAGAAGGGGTTACTAAAGCAACCTCCCTGCCCAATAGGGACTGCAGGTGCGTGTGTGCGGTGGCGCCACTGTTTGAATCCCACCACCATCGGAACCTGTTATTAACATTTTTGGATCCCACCACTGAGTTCCTCCCAGTCTGGCTAGCTAAGGCTCACCAGAGTTTCAGGCAGAAATGAGTCTATCCTTGTCTGACCATCTGACATCCTTTTACAGACCAGTCTGGCTCTCCTTGAGGGTCCTCCACAACTAACCTATGCCCTATCTCAGTCCAGAGGCAGGCTCATTTTGCAGTGTCCAAGTAAGGAGAAAAATCATGGAGTGCTTTCAGACATTTTTCTGAAATTTCTTTCCTCCCCTCATCCCTTTCTTCACAAGGACAAATTGCCAACGTCAAGATGGGGTCCTTTGCTTGCTGAACATAATGGAATTATACACCAGGTTTCATTCCACAGGGGGGCTGGGACAGAAACATTTGTGAAGATGCAAGTACAGGCATGCTGGTAGACCCTAGAGATCATCTCTGAAGGGGGGGAAACCTTGTAATTTTTAAAGAGGAAAAAAATGACAAGTTTGCAGGAACTACTGCACCTTTTCTAATGAAAATGAGCACATTCCAGAGAGCGTCTTTCTCCTTGGAGGTTTGCTTCAGCCTTGTATGACAAGCTGCCTCACACAACAGCCTTGGGGGATTCTGTGAGGGGAAAAATGTGTTGCCTCACCTTCCTCACCAAACTGTAGTCTACCTTCCTTATAAGCCAGGGTTTTTTTTTTGTTTTGTTTTCGCCCTAGTTACGGCTGTGTCAACGCTTCCATTATCAACTGCTCCTGTCAGGAATTTACAAGTTGACTGGACAAAGTCTCTGGAGACGAGCTTTTGGTGTAGGCAATGGAATGAAGTGGGAATGACAATTAAAAAGAAAGCCCAGGTGTCACAAAGGTGTCACAAAGGTGTTGTCCAGAAATTGTGGTATCTTGGAGGGGCGAGAAGAACGCTCATCCTGTGACAAAAATTAGAATATTCCATGTAAATGAATAATCCAAGGTTTAAACTCCCTCATGCAAAAGTGAAAGTATTTTAATTCCAAGCTATAGCATCTCTGACTCAGTATTGTCTCAGTATTGTGGAGAGCCAGTATAGTGTAGGGGTTAAGAGCAGATAGACTCTAATCTGGAGAACTTGGTTTGATTCCCCATTCCTCCACATGAGGAGCACTCTTATCTGGTGAACCAGGCTTGCTTCCCCACTCCTACATTCTGGCTGGGTGACCTTGGGCAAGTCACAGTTCTCTCAGGACTCTCTCAGCCCCACCTACCTCACAAGATGTCTGTTGTGGGTAGGGAAAGGGAAGGAGTTTGTAAGTTGCTTTGAGGCTCCTAACAGGAGAGAAAGGCGAGGTTATAAATCAATAATCTTCTTCTCATTGGCAGTAGCTCTCAAGAGAAGAAAGGTCTTTCCCAGAGAGAGACTCCCAAGTTTTCTGCATGTAAAGCACACATTCTGCCACTCATCGTTGCCATGTAGTCGGACATCTGATCTGTCTTGTCCATGAAGACAAATGAAATTGTCCAGTCAGCGCATCCCAATCAGCATTGTCTACTCAGACTGGAGATAGATTTCAGGTGGAGGCAGAGGTGGAATCCAGCAGGTTCTCACCAGTTCCTGAGAGTGGGTTACTAATTATTTGTGTGTGCCGAGAGGGGGTTACTAATTGGGTCCGCTTTTCCATCTCCACGCCCTCGCCTCCCCGAGAGGCATCCTGCCTTTGAACGTGAAGGTTCCATATAGCAATTGCGACTAATAATGTAACTCCCTGAACTGGGTTAATCCCTTTCAGGTACTGCAATTCATTGATTCTCAGCCTTTCATACCTTTTATCTCACCAGTCTCTATCAAAGAACCTGTGTGTTTCACCATTGCTGTGTTCAGATTTGTGAGTTGGGGCATTTTCTATAATGTGATGATGATTTAGAAATGACCTGGTGCAAAAAAAATTTTTTGGGTCATGGTGGGGTGGCTGCCCATGGGGGGGCCATCCAACTCAGGTTTGGCTCAGGTTTGCCTAGGTACGCCTCTGCCCCCTTTGCTGAGGGGGGGCTGGCGAGGGAACCTGTTACTAAAATTTTTGGATCCCACCACTGGGTGGAGGTATTTTATATCACCCATTACCAGATATTTTTACTGGAGGCACCAGGGATTGAACTTGGGACCTTCTGCCTTCTGAGATGTTTCATACTGAGCAATGGTCCCTCCCTAAGAAATCTCTACACTAGTGGTAGGCAGTCCCTGGCAAGCAGATCAACAGCAGCTGACCACACCATTTTGCTTAGCACTCTGGGCTACATCTCTGCCCCACCAACTGAGACCCTGGAAGAACATCTGGGGCCAGTCATGCAAAAAAAAAAGGCAAAAGGCAAAGTTTATGCCCATCAGCAACTTCTTGGGTCACCAACTCTGGCTTGGAAAATTCCTGGAGATTTAGGGGCAGTGGAGGAGGAAATCTGGGGAAATACTTCACCCATAATCCACGGAGAACTGATCTCCATCATCTGCAAATCAGTTGTAATGCCAGAAGAACCTGGAGGATGGCAACCTTATGGGAGACAATGTACTTTCTTATTAGACAGTAGGTTGCCCTTCATCTGGCCTGAAAACAATCCTAAATAGATTTACTCAGAATTAAGTCACTTTGATGGGTCTTACTCCCAGGATTGTGTTTTTACAATTATACTGCTAGACACATTATCTAATGCAGGGGTGTCCAACTCTGGCGCCCCAGATGTTCATGGACTACGATTCCCACCAGCCCCTGCCAGCATGGCCAATTGGTCATGACTGGACTACTTTCCATCCTATTTACTCGTGTTTTCCTTGTAAGAGAAAAATCTGAGAATGGATGAGCAGGGTAAGCTGCTCTCTACTTAGTTTCCAGAAGGAAAAATTCATGGAGAGTTCAATTTTCATTTTTAAATAGAGTAATACAACCAAGAGGTCTCCATAATTCAATCTCAGGTTTCATATTCGTTACTCCCCTTTGATATATTATCAGCAATACTAATTTCATTAATTGCTGTGGCGTTGTGCATTTGGACATTAACTAATCAAAAAATGAACCTCATGTGGCCTGTTGTTGTAACTAATACAAATTGGGGGACAAGTATAACGGCTGGCAATATTTGGGAACTGGCAGATTTGGCCAGAGTCCTGGTGCCTGATTGCCTGGCTGACTTAGCGTTCAAGAAGGTTGGGGCTGTATGAAGAGAAAGAGACTCAGCAAATATTCAACCGGTAGAGCTGTTGACCGGTGGCAAAGAGGGTTTCATTCACAGGTTTGTCTTTGCAAAAGGCTGGTTATGCTGATCACATTGCTTGGCACATTTGTTTGGAAGGAAAAATTTGCCTTCCATGGAAGAAACAGTGGCTCCTGTCTGTTTAATAACACCACAAAAATTCTGCTGGATCAGACCAGTGGCCCATCAAGCCCAGCATCTTCTTTCACGCATTGGTCAACCAGTTTCCCAGGAAAGCCAATCAGCACAACTCTGTCCCCAGCTCCCATTGCAAAGGCCCTTTCCTCCGCCAGACCAGGTAAGTGCAATGGGTCCAGGACTGTCCCTGGGGTGGAGATCAGATATGGTTGCCAGGTCTGAACTGGGAAAAACCTGGAGGGAAATCTTTAGGGGTAGAGGTTTGGGGGGCAGAGCCAGGGGAGGGCAGGGTTTCGAGGGGGACCTAGCAAATTACAATGCCATAGAGCTTTCCCTCCAAAGCAGGCATTTTCTCCAGGGGTCCTGGTCTTGGTTGTCTGAAGATCAGTTGAAGTAGTGACAACTCTCCAAGATCCCGACTGCATTTGCAGAATAATGCACTTCCAATCCACTTCCACAATTGCTTGAAAGTGGATTTTGCTATTCCACTCAGCAAAATCCAGCTACAAAGTACATTGAAAGCGGATTGAAAGTGCATTTCAGAAACTTTAGAAACCAGAAAATAGAGGGAAGAGGGCATCCCACACCTTTTAAAAACATTCCTTCTTGGGACCTCCATTTGTTGCTTCTACTATCTAGCAGCTGTCAAGGGATTCAATAGCAACTCCTGTAACCTTTCTGAGATGGTGTGTTTTAGAAAGTCTAATAAACACTTAAGTTGGTTAAGAGGCCGCTGCATGTCTGGAAGTCCTGCAAACCTCCAGACTCCGAAATGTTATGGCTTTTACAGATCTCCAAGACTAGAAGCCACGTTTTATAAGATTTTACAAACTCATAGCTATTTTGAAAGATCATATGTGAGATTCCATGATGGTTTTTGTGGTTTTCTACGAACAGAATGCAGCCACTGTGTGTGGGTGGTTGTAGTTTCAAGGAAGGACCTGGCATGGGAGAGGAATTATTTCCCCTGGCACCATTTGCTTGCTCAGAATCACCAAACACCAACTCCTCTCCCCCCTGTCCAGAGGAAAATTTAAAGATAATTTCCTCTGTCTGAATGAAAAATAACTTTGCACTGATGATTCTCAGCAGGGAAAATGGCACAAGGATTGCATTATGCCAATCTATAGTGGCCAATCTACAGGATACAAAGATCCACATGGTGGTTGCATGGACTATTAATAGACATGGTCCTAGAGTTCTCTGCTGGGCACCTGGTTCGAATTAGGACCTTCAGAGAGAAGGGCAAGCCAGTGGGTGTAATGGTTAGAGTTTCAAAGTAAAAACTGAGATCTGTGGAAACTCATCAGATGACTTTGAGCCAACCACTCTCTCTCTCTCTCAGCATAATCAGCTCATAGGTCATTGTTGTGTGGAGAAAACAAGAATAATGACAAAAGCAGCTTTGGGAGCCCACCAAGGAGAAAAGCAGGGTATAGATATTTAAATGAATATGTGTGCCATTTTTCCAACACCAAATGACCCCAAGAACTGCTATTTGCTACAGTGGGGTAAGTTACATCCTTAACACTCTGGTCTTTGAATTGTACTGCCTACTGTTGCATGCTGTTTACACACAAGTCAGGAAAAATAATCACGGAACTACACACAATGTGTCACTCCACCCTGAGACACACAAACATTAGGGATACTCATACTTTGCCCTGCAGTTTTTTGTTTGTTTGGTGAGACCCATTTTCATGTTTGCCAAAGAATGTTTCCCCCTCCCCAGTAGAATTTGCTCAGCGTACACCTTCAAAAGCAACCCCTGTTTCTCCCCTTTCCCCAGTGTTTGAAAAAACATTTCACATTCTGAGGTTTTTTGAAAACGTTATGGGTTTGTGTTTGTGTCACCAGGGTAAAATTTAATGCAACGTTGAGAGATTTGTGAATGATTCTTCAACTTCTTTTTTAAAAAATATATAGCAGTGGTTTCCCCACCAATGATTCCGAGTCACTGTATTGTCAAAGGCTTTCACAGCCGGATTCAACAGGTTTTGGTGGGTTTTCCGGGCTGTGTGGCCGTGGTCTGTGTGGTAGTGGTTCCGAGTCACCTTCCCATAGCTTGGGAGGGTGGGAAAGTCTGACACCTCCTCCCACATTTGCTCAGCCCCAGTTAGCTCTCTGGAGCTGCAATCTGGGTACCTGTTCATTTCCTTCTTGGGACCTCCAGTGGGGATCAAAGCAGGACATTTCTGATTTGTAGGGGGAAGAATTATTTTACCTGCCACAGCGAAGTGGTATCCATCCATACCAGGAACTGTGCCCCCCCTCCCCCCACTGTTTGCTACTGAATTACAAGGTGGGTGTTCAGATCACAAATCCCAAGTGTCCTGTATAATTTATCCCTTAGCATCACTTGTGAAAATCCCTTGGCTTTAAATCAAACCTCAACCCTTCTTGGTCTCTGTGGTTTTATCGCATCCCATTTGCTTGTTAGTAGCACAGTGTACACATCAGTGAGCGCATGTGTTTGTGTGCGATTCTGGTGAGGGTTAAGGTCACATTTGCTGGGACTCTGTGTTTATTCCTTAATGAAAATCAGGGGTTGATCCCTTATGCGTTTTGCTGACTGTTTGGTCTTTGTTTTCATCGCAACTGTCGAAAATGATGCCTTTGCACCCTCTGATTTCTTGCCACAGGTCACCCTGCAAGCTTTGGTCCAGGAAAAACAGCCACCGTGGAATCCAAGCAGATGATGGGGGATCCCTTTGAGAGCCAGAGGCAAATGCAACTGCAAATTTCAGTAGGACAAAGAGGTACGTCTGGCGGTACTTTGCACTTATTTGTGGGTTGGATGGTTTGTTTAGTGCTGACAGTCACACACACACCCCTCCCCAAGTAGCAGCTCATTTCCATACTTTACTTACAGGTAACTGACATTATTTTCATGGTGACCCCTGAAAGGCAAAGTTGAAGCGCATGGCTTTGTTCCACGATTCTCTTATGTTATGTGATGTTAGTTCATGTATATGCGTGCGTGCGTGCGTGCGTGCGTGCGTGCGTGCGTGCGTGCGTGCGTGCGTGCGTGCGTGCGTGCGTGTGTGTGAGAGAGAGAGAGAGAGAGAGAGAGAGAGAGAGATTTGATTAGCCTGTCCACAATATCACCCAATAAATATGGTGCATGAGTCATGGCCCCACAACACTGGCCCAACACATTAATGCCTCCCCTGTGCCACCAAACCTGATTTCCTCAGAACTCAGAAGCTAAGTAGGGTCAGCTCTAAATAATACTTGGATGGGAATACCAGCGTTGTTATGCAGAGGAAGGCAATTGCAAACCACCCCTGTTAGTCTCTTGCCTTGAAAATCCTACTGGGTTACCATAAGTCAGCTGTGATTGGACAGCACTTTACAAACACCCACACCCACACACACCTAAGAACATAAGAAAGAGCCTGCTGGATCAGGCCAGAGTCCATCTAGTCCCGCACTCTGCTACTCGCAGGGGCCCACCAGGTGCCTTTGGGAGCTCACATGCAAGATGTGAAAGCAATGGCCTTCTGCGGCTGTTGCTGCTCTGGAGCACCTGGTCTGCTAAGGCCTTTGCAATCTCAGATCAAGAAGATCTTATTTGGTGGGCAAGATAACCAATGCGACAACCACCACTTTCTGTTGCTCGATCTACAAGTGTCTATCTGAACTTTTGCCCTTTTCTTAGTTTCTTTTATCTGTTTTTTTTTTACTCCATATCTTATTTTAACTACACTGCTCTGCCAGGGACTCTGCTACAGTTTTAGTTTTCATTCATTTCCTTTATTATGATCTTCCTTGTGAAACAGTTTGCATGAAGTGCTGAATAACAAACCAGCCCGAGCCAGTCAAAATTAAACCCTTTACAAAAAAAAAAATCCCAGTGTGATTGGTAGAACTCATCCTTTGCTTCACTCTCTCCTGCAGGAATCGATGGGCTTTTCCCCAAACTGCTTCAGTGGCCGATTACCCGCTGGCGCTTGAGGCAAGAAATCATGTCCTGACGTGCTTCCTCTTGCCCCGCTTGTGCCTCTCGCTTTCTGCGGGGAAAGTGAGAGCACTTCTAGTGTGACTTTGCACATCAGAGTGGGACCCTGCAGTGGGTAATCGGCCTGTGCATTCCGATATCCCCTCACACTTTCATGCCTTAAGTCTTCATTTTGGGTTTTTTTTAAAATCCAGAAAGCTGATTTTGAGTCAGCTTTTCCCTAGTGTGTAATGTTTCTAGCTACTTCCTTTGGCCCAGGCACTCCCGTCCACCTCCAGCCCACTTTAGGATTGAACTGTTGTCACTGATAAACCATTCCCTCTCCCCCACCAAGACAGAGATTTCAGTTTTAAAAAACCCAGCCCTAAAGAGCAGCAGTGTTGTAATGATAGTTTAATCAGCTTCTCTGAATTCCTAGCATTCATTTTTTTAAAAAAAAATTGTATCTCTATCCATAATAGATAGATGATAGAAGATAGGTAGAAGATAGGTAGACGATAGATGGATGTTGGTTGGTCTCTTTGCCTAGCCTCCTCTTCAGTGGTGGGATCCAAAAATTTTAGTAACAGGTTCCCATGGTGGTGGGATTCAAACTGTGGACTGGGCGGGGCACAATGGGGGTGTGGCCAGGCATTCCGGGGCGGGGCATTCCGGGCGGGGCATTCCGGGGCGGGGCTGTGGCAAGGATGCAGCCGCTGTGCCGGTCCTTGGGCGGGAAACGAATGCACGCAGGCACAGGCTGCCACGCACGCTGGTGCACCTCCTGCTAGACTGCTTCAAGTTCTGCGCACTACTGCTGAGAGGAGGGGCGTAACTAAGGCAAAAATCACGTGGCAAAATCACCAATTAGTAACCCCCTCTTGGCACACACAAATTATTAGTAACCTACTCTCGGGAACCTGTGAGAACCTGCTGGATCCCACCTCTGCTCCTCTTGGAACGTTATTGGTAGGTAGGTAGGTAGGTAGGTAGGTAGGTAGGTAGGTAGGTAGGT
>NC_059437.1:43948537-43969936 GCF_021028975.2 Sphaerodactylus townsendi
CGTGGGTGCCCTCATTTGGTTTAATTGCACGTCTACGAGTTTTGGTTTTTCTCCCCCGAAACCCTCAATTTGGGGGCAGAGTCTGTGGAAACCATTACAAGAGGCTGCTTCCGTTCGGTGGGTTGCCGAGTTAAGCCATAATTTTATTACCCTCTCTTGTTAAAAAAAGAGAAAAGCACTCTGTTTGCTTAGCTAAACTTGTGTGTCTGTCTTAACCCTCTCCTCGCAGGATTGCAGGCCACCGAGAGCTTCCGTGGCTCCCAGTGACCAATAAAAGTCATCCAGATCTTGGCTGAAAATGTTACGCATGTGATTGGGACTGTATTGGAGGAAGGGAAGAGAATCCGTGCATATTTATGTACACATGTCGTTCTCCCACCCCCATTCCCACTAAAGCAGTGATAGCGAACCTTTTCGAGACAGAGTGCCCAAACTGCAACCCCAAACCCACTTATTTATCGCAAAGTGCCAACACGACAATTTAACCCGAATACTGAGGTTTTAGTTTAGAAAAAACAGTTGGCTCCGAGGCGTGTGTTACTCAGGAGTAAGCTAGGTGGTAGTTGGTTGCTTTGCTTTGAAGCAACCGTGCAACTTTTCCAACGGGTGAATCACGACCCTAGGAGGATTTACTCAGAAGCAAGCCCCATTGCCAGCAACCGAGCTTACCCCCAAGTACAGGATCGCGCTTTAGTTATTTGCATGAAAATCAGTGGGGTTTAACAGCGCTTAACAGGGTTACCTACCCTGCTTCCCCAAAACTAGGTCTTAGGTTTAATGCTAATAATCGAGCCCAGTGGCCCAGCTCAGCCTAGGTGTGTGTGTGTGTGGGGGGGGGGTTTGACTCTGTTTGTGCGTGCCCACAGAGAGGGCTCTGAGTGCCACCTCTGGCATCCATGCCATAGGTTCGTCACCACTGCACTAAAGCATTCCTGAGGGGGTGTATGTGGTTTTTCTAGTGAAAATTGGGCATACAGCAAGAAGAACCAGATCCCGTACCCTCATGAACATTATTTCTTCAGACTCAGCAACGTTTCTACCGGTATGGTCCCAGTGCTAGAAAGGATGTGGCCAAGTTAGATAGAATGAGACGGGAATTAGCTCCCATTGTATTTTGTTTTAACTTAAAAAAAGAATGACTCTCCAACGCACACATGTATGTTATACATGAGTTGACATGTGTATAAAGGGTGGAGGAGCTGTGGCTCAGGGGAACACTTCTCAAGGGCAGCCCAACATAGAACACATTGCAGTAATCTAATCTTGTATTCAAAGCTACACTGCTGTTGAATATGGAGGTTCTATTTAGTCATCATGGCTAAGCACTGGAGATATGCATTTGTCTAATTCCCCTCCAAACCCGTTAGAATTGGTCTTCTATCAGCTGTCTTGCTGTTTCTTAAGAGACTTTAACTTGTTCTCTGTGGTTGTTAGGTTAGCAGAGTGGTCAAGGCACATATCACAGTAGAATATTTCTGAGTTGTGCGTGCTGCTAAGAAACAAAATTATACGCTGAGTCTCTTTATCTTTGCCAGACTAATATGAGTCCTTGATTGTAAGGAACGCCATTCTAGACAGGATGGAGACAGCATTCCGATCTAGTCTAACAAGCAGAAGCAGAAGAAGCAGAAGAAGCAGAAGGAGAAGGAGAAGAAGAGGAGGAGTAGGAGTGTGGATTTATACTCCACCTTTCTGTCCTGTAAAGAGACTCAAAGAGGCTCACAAACTCCTTTCCCTTCCTCTCCCCACAACAGGCACCTTGTGAGACAGGTGGAGTTGAGAGAGTCCAGAGAGAACTGTGACTAGCTCAAGGTCACCCAGCAGGCTTGACACGTAGGAGTGAGGAAACAAACCTGGTTCACCAGATAAGAGTCCGTCACACATGTGGAGAAGTGAGGAATCGAATCTGGTTCTCCAGATTAGAGTCCACCTGCTCTTAACCACTCCACCCTGCTGGTTAGCGATGCAGGAGGCTGATTGGCCCTCATGGTGCCAAGATGGAGAAGAGTGTGGGGATTGAAGGTGTCAATTAAGGAACAAAGATTGCCTGAGGGGAGCAAATTACATATCCAAAGGATCACATTGGAGCTATAGAAGAGATGGATGCTCAGGATCTTGACTAAGGTTGCCAAATCTGGGTTCAGAAAATACCTGGAGATTTTGGGAGCCCAGAAGGGTGTGGTATGGGGAGGGGAGGACCATCAAGCAACGCGCAATTCTATAGAGCCCAAAGCAACCATTTTCTCCAGGGGCACTGGAGAGATCCGTTGTAATTCTGGGACATCTCCGAGCCCCACCTGAAGGTTGGCAGTGGTAGTCCTGATCCATCGATCTCTCTGACTCTCCGTAGCCCCCTTATTAAAATGCTGTGCCCAGTCTTTCATTTAGAATCATGGAGCACGATGGGGCCATCTTTTTGAACTGTTACCATCCGGCAGACGATACAGGTCTATCAAAATTAGGACAAAGAGGCTTAGAGACAGCTTCTACTCTAGAGCTGTGGCTATGCTAAACTCCGCAACTTCGTGTTGATGTGTTTGAGGCTGTGTAGGGATGGGTGGAGGAAGGGGAAAGTGAGGATGGGGTACGAGTCTGAAATTGTGTGCATCGAGGAATGCTGCTGTAAATTTCGTTGTGTGTGCACAATGACAATAAATGCTTATGCTTATGCTTAGTCCAGCCCCCTGCTCAATTTCCAGCAGGTTTCATGCAATGTGATCCTTCAGAAACCTGCAAAACCTCTTTTATCAGACTGGGGGTGGGGGTGGGGGTTGTTCAGATCTTCAGAAGGGAGTGGGGTGGTCAGCAGCTTTAAGTAAGAGAAGTGCTAGACACAGGAAGCCCATAGCAATAATTAATAAAATGGAAGGGGGGGGGGATTCTGCTAGCTTGTTAGCAGCAGCTGCCGGCCACCTGGGATCCCTGCTTGCAGGCACTTAACATACATGTGGCCAGAGGTATTCCTGGCAGGGGAGGAAGTAGAGGATCTTAATAGTGTACTAGCAGCAACTGGATACCATCTGGGCTGGACTGATTTCTCCTCTGTTTGCGACTATTTAGCCTGTTTGAGGCTACAGGCACAAGCCAAAGGGCTCTTGGCCCATGGCTTGCTGCCCAAGGCCTCTGTTAGGTAGTTGGGTTACCCAAGGCCTGTCTAAGATGTGTGTGTGTCCTTCGTTTATTCATCTAGCATTCTTAAATTAATAGCTGTAATAATATCCTACCCTTTTCTATAAGCTACTTTGGGTTCCCTTGGGAGGAAACCAGCCGAGGAATGCTAAGATGAAATAAAATAAAATAGGAATCAAATGTGGGGACTTTCTTACCAGAAGAAAAGGTTGAAAGGAGAGTAATACAAAGCAACTCTCTCCTGCCCTGTAGTACCAGCCAGCAGCAGCTAATTTTCCTGTAATAAAAATTCCATCTCTGTGGCCTGTGCGGAATATCGTGCTTTGCTACTTTAATGATGACACTTTGAATTAGATAGTTATAACCTACCGAGCCCCTGGGGTCTCATCATCCCGGAGGTTTTACTTAATTATTGGCAAACTCTGTCATTTAGCAACTCGAGTTGGCCATGCTATGTATAACCAACACATCTAATTTGATTTCGTTTTAGATTGCTCTTAGGAGTGGTCTTAAATGGGAATCACATCTGGTATCTTGGCAACGCTCCTTGGTCTCTTGCAGGGGGAGATAAAGGGCTGTCCATGAATCTATAAACCGAGTCTCTTTGAGAGGTTGAAGGTGGAGAGGGGTAGAGGAAAGGAGCCTTTCCAAGTCAACTAAAAGGGAACATTTTGTGCGCAAGGACGTTTGCTCTGTTCCGGTTTTAATCATGTAAACGATTGACTCCTTAAGTAAAAGATGGACAAAAATCTCATTATGTAGTAAAAGGGCTGGCAGTCCCTTTGCCTTTAACTTAAGCTTCCAAAGGAGGATTTAGTAGCTGGTATTGATGGAAGAAATGGTTTCTGAATTGGCAGCATATATTTAGCCATATTTGGCATTTGGTGACATACATTTGCAGGGGACTCAATGGCTATGTTTCAAAGTGCTGCCCACTTCACAACTGTAGGGACAGAGGTGGGATCCAGCAGGTTCTCACAGGTTCCCAAGAGTAGGTTACTAATTATTTGTGTGTGCCGAGAGGGGGTTACTAATTGGTGATTTTGCCACGTGATTTTTGCCTTAGTTACGCCCCTCCTCTCAGCAGTAGCAAGCAGAACTTGAAGCAGTCTAGCAGGAGGTGCACCGGCGTGCGTGGCAGCCTGCGCCTGCGAGCATTCGTTTCCCGCCCAAAGACCAGCGCAGTGGCTGCGTCCTTGCCACAGCCCCGCCCAGGAATGCCCCGCCCCCGGAATGCCCGGCCATGCCCCCGTCGTGCCCCGCCCAGCCCCATTGGTGCTATGCCACCATTTGAATCCCACCACCATGGGAATCTGTTACTAAAATTTTTAGATCCCACCACTGAGTAGGGATGTCTTCAAATTTTTCATCTCTGATCTGTAAATCATTTCCATCTGCCTTCTACAAACTGAACCTGAGATTCTTTAGGTTTGGGCCATTTTCTCTTTCGTCGTATCTCAATTTTTTCCCACTAGGTTTATGCATTGTTTGATATTACTTGTGCTTCAAATAAATTGGCATATGTGTAGCATATATAATGCATGTATAAACTGCATATAAAAGCCAGGTGCGAGTGTATAATAAAAATGAATCTATGCAACCGTAGACATCCGCAACTGTTGACAAAAACATACCCTATAAAAATAAAATAGGGGATATTCATTTATTCATTCCCAAGTGAAAACTGTATGGTTGCCTTGGGTTAGTTGATAATCTGCAAAGGATTATTTTGATTAATGCCCAGCGGTGGACCAAGAGGCCAAAAGAGCCCCAGAAAATGCCCTGACCTGCAACCTGCCCTGACTATGCCCACCTCTTTTGAATTTTTTTATTAACCAATTCATACAGATGTATATTTATTCCAACAGGATAATAAAAAAGAAACAAATACAACGTAGGCATAAAAGGTCACAACTAAACTGTACAGCAAAACTTGAAAAAGCCTTCCCTTGGTGCAGCGGGGAAAATGGCGGCCATGAGGGGCTGATGGAAGGTCAAAGGGCACGTGGCAGGGCCTTTGGAAGGGCACAGCTTCCGACCCAGAAGGCACGTTAATTTTCTTGGACTTCATTCTTCCTAAAAAGATCATAGCAAAGTAGATCTGAGAAAGAGCATGCCAGAGAGAGGGGAAATCAACTGATGATTAGAAGATACTGTCACATTGATGTTCTTCCCAAAAAACCCAAAACCCCAGTGCTCTGATTTGGGAGCAAAAGCAGAGAAAAACATCCATCTGGAACCAGCCCAAGAGAGCTTCTTCAATTAAAAATTCAACCCGTAGGTACTAGATCTGTCAGTTTTTAATTGACAGGGTTATGAGACTACCACTGAATTATCTGTCATGATCCACATGGAAATGGAGAAGGCTGACTGTGGCTCATCGAATCACTGACTTCAAGAATGGGGTCAAGCTCGTTGCCAGAGCAGACTCCAAAGTTTTGGTCCACGTTGCTTTGCAGAGGCCGAACAGCCTGAAGGCTGACAGGAGGCGGGTGATGGGAAATAAAGGCGGGAATTTCAACAGGCTGATTCCAAGAAGTGGCGGAGGCACATTCTCACTCAAGCGGCCCATTAGTGATGATCACAGTGCGGTCTCTTTGATGATGATTTATGCAATAATGATCTCTCTTAGGACATCTTGGGGAATGGTGGCCTGCCTTCTATCTCATTACATCTGCAGCTTTCCCCAGGTGTTGGCTGCTAATTGCTGTTTACCGAGGCCATCCTGAGGAACTGTGTCATTACCGAACCTGATTTATGAAGCGATGAAGGTAGGTATGGAGAGCAGGGCCAGATTTAGGGGAAGGCAATCCCAAGGCAAGGCAGAGCAACCGAGGAGAGGGCTCCCAGGCCAAGTGTGAGCTGCAGCTGGGCTGAGAAAGGTTGCAGTGACCTAACTAGCCAATGGGCAGGCAAGGTGGATGTCAGCCCCAGGACACAGGAAGAGGAAGGCTGTAGCACCTAGGCATTATTGCCAAGCGGGCTGGGGTAGAGTGGAGCAGTTGGGCAAGCAAGGAGAATGTTGCTACCAGGATGGAGGGAAACCTTCAGCTTCTCTCTGCTAGCCGGGACCTGCTGAGGCCAGCATGTAGGGGTACAGCATTCAGTTCGGATGATAAGGAGTAGCTCCTTTCCCCCCAGCAGATACTTTCTCCCTTAATCCGGCAGGTCAGTATTAACCCATGGGTGGGCCCCTAGGCTTCTGGGTACTTCGGGCCCCCTCCAGCATGTCAGTCTTTCACACACTGGTACGGTAGGTACTAGACTGCAGTACATAGCCCTATATCCATTTTTGAGAGTCTCCTGACGAATTTTACTCACAATTTTGCTCGTATGCGATCAAGGTCGCAACTAGACTGTATTGCTCAGGGAGGTGTGATAAGGGAGGAGGCCTCCTGATGTCCCAACCCTTGTGCTAGCATGTTATTGACCTGCTGTCTTCCTCTCCTCCCTCCCTCCCCCCCCCCCGACTCAAAACAAATACAGTGGAACCTCGGTTTTCATTGGTTTCGGTTTTCATCGATTTTTTCAGCGAAAAATTTGTCTCGGTTTTCATCAATTTGCCTCAGTTTTCATCGATTTGCAGTAAGGTGCAGGGGTTTGTAGAGAAAAATCACCCGGACAAAGCTGTTGAAAGGCCGTGTTTGCAACTTGTTTAACGACAATGTCTTGCCCCATTTCAGAGAAATCTTAAAGCGGCATCAGAAACAGACCTCTTTGGACAGCTTTCTGGTGCGACATATTGGTCCACTGGCTCTGAAGCTGGTCCTACCGTTATTGTTTGTTACTGTTTTCAGTATTAAACACTATGTTTATTCACCAAAAAGTGTGTTTTTGGTATGTTTTTTGGAGTGCCCAGAATGGATTAATTGGATTTACATTGATTCCTGTGAAAAAGCTTGCCTCGGTTTTCATCAGTTTCGGTTTTCATCGATTCTTTTTGGACAGATCACCAACGAAAACCGAGGTTCCACTGTATAGTGTTTCAAAGGGCCACTAGGTGACATTCAGCTGACTACAAGTGTGTCTTGCCACTTGCTCTCAATCGCCTTCCACACTTGTTCAGTCAATGTCTGTCAGAAAGGCCAAACCCCCTTTCTGGAAGTTCAGGTAACACTGCCTGAGCAAAATAAAAAAACAAAAATAGATGGGGCCCTGTGGGGCCCTGAGTCTTCAGCCTAGTCACTCTTATGGGTAATATGGTTGTGCTGTCAGGGGGGTTTGGTGAGGGAAGGACCCCATTTTCAGGGCCCTTTTCACCTTTCAGGAATTGTGACAACAGGCTTGGCCAGAGGTGGGATCCAGCAGGTTCTCACAGGTTCCCGAGAGTAGGTTACTAATAATTTGTGTGTGCCGAGAGGGGATTACTAATTGGTGATTTTGCCACGTGATTTTTGCCTTAGTTACACCCCTCCTCTCAGCAGTAGCGCACAGAACTTGAAGCAGTCTAGCAGGAGGTGCACCAGTGTGTGTGGCAGCCTGTGCCTGCATGCATTCGTTTCCCACCTAAGGACCGGCGCAGTGGCTGCATCCTTGCCACAGCCCCGCCCAGGAATGCCCCGCCCTCAGAATGCCCAGCCACGCCCCCATCGTGCCCCACCCAGCCCCATTGGTGCTACGCCACAGTTTGAATCCCACCACCATGGGAACCTGTTACTAAAATTTTTGGATCCCTCCACTGGGCTTGGCGGGGCGTTGGCTCAGATAACGCTCATCTCGAGATGTTTGCTGAATGTCTGCAACAAATAGTAGAAACGATTCAGTTTTTCTCATCAAGCCGGCAACGCGTTGACATTCACTGTTTTTAATTTGCGAGATAATTTACGACCTCGGTGATCATTCAACACATGGGATGCACATAAGTGGCAGTCCCCTCTGCCGCTCAATCACACCGTATGCCGATCAAGTCCAAGTTAATGTGAATTATGCCACTTCTATACGGCACAAATAAGCGCTGATTTAAAATCCTTGCAAATGTATTGCATTTGCTCTCTCTTTTTGCCACCAAGTTACAGCCAGTTTATCAAGTTACGGCCAGTTACGACCCACAGGGTTTTCAAGGCAAGAGATGAACAGAGGTGAGTTGCTGTTGCCTGCTTCTGCAGAAGCTAAGTAGGGTTGATCCTGGTTAGTCTTTAGATGCAAGATCCACAAGGAAGTTAGGGTTGTGATGCAGAGGTGGTCAGCAGCAAGCCGCCTCTGAACATTGCTTGCCTTGAAAGCCCCAGGGGCAGTGGTGGGATCCAAAAATTTTAGTAACAGGTTCCCATGGTGGTGGGATTCAAACTGTGGCGTAGCGCCAATGGGGCTGGGCGGGGCACGAAGGGGGCGTGGCTGGGCATTCCGGGGGCGGGGCATTCCTGGGCGGGGCTGTGGCAAGGACGCAGCCGCTGCGCCGGTCCTTGGGTGGGAAACGAATGCACGCAGGCGCAGGCTGCCACGCACGCCGGTGTACCTCCTGCTAGACCGCTTCAAGTACTGCGCGTTACTGCTGAGAGGAGGGGAGTAACTAAGGCAAAAATCACGTGGCAAAATCACCAATTAGTAACCCCCTCTCGGCACACACAAATAATTAGTAACCTACTCTCGGGTACCTGTGAGAACCTGCTGGATCCCACCTCTGCCCAGGGGGTCAGTGTTAGTCATCTGTGACTTGATAGCAGTTTCCACTACCTCTGAAGAGGAAGAGGAGGAGGAGGAGGAGGAGGAATTTGGATTTATATCCCCCTTTCTCTCCTGTAGGAGACTCAAAGGGGCTTACAAACTCCTTTCCCTTCCCCCCTCACAACAAACACCCTGTGAGGTAGGTGGGGCTGAGAGAGCTCCGTAGAGTTGTGACTAGACCAGGGGTCTGCAACCTGTGACTCTCCAGATGTTCATCGGCTACAAATCCCATCAGCCCCAATTGGCCATGCTGGCAGGGGCTGATGGGAATTGTAGTCCATGAACATCTGGAGAGCCATAGGTTGCAGACCTCTGGACTAGACCGAGGTCATCCATGAGAGCATGACCCTTGCATTTTTAAGGTGAGGTGGCTAATAAATATTTCCAATAAGTCACACTGGCCACACTGCATCCGGCCAGTGATATTGCCCACATTCAGACCCTTCCGGGAATCTGTCTCAGCCCGAGATCAAACTGTTCTGATTGTGGAGGCAAGACTGCACCAGCTGCTTACAGACAGAGCGGGTGATGGAGCACATGTGAAGCCTCCTGCTTTTGATCCAACATCACGTACGAGGTTAGACATCCAAGGAATGTATCTGCGCTACTGACACCACTTGAGTGGCAAGCCACCTGCAAGGTAGGTGCCAAAGTGCACAAAAGAGGAGCCAAAATTAACATCTGTGCAAGCCTCCGGTGTTATCTCTCGAGGGCGGTTTCTAAGCACCACCTTAATTTTGGCCCAGCTCCTGAGTTTCTCAAGTGCCTGTTTTTGTGGGAAGCAAGTCTGAAACCATACAGCTTCGCAGCTCAAGGACGGCTGGATTTTATTCCTCCTGAAAAAGCGGCTGGTGCATGCTAGAGTTTTATTAAGAACCTGAGAGGAACTCCACTGGATCAGATCGAAAGTTCATCTAGTCCAGCATCTTGATTCCCACAGTGGCCAGCCAGATGCTCCTAGGAACCTCTTTCAGCACAGCAGGAAGGCAACAGACCAGTGCTGTATTAAGAAGAAGAATTTGGATTTCTCTCCTGTAAGGAGACTCAAGGTGGCTTACAAGCTCCTTTCCCTTCCTCTCCCCACAGCAGGTGTCTTGTGAGGTAGGTGGGGCTGGGAGAGTTCCGAGAGAACTATGACTAGCCCAAGGTCACCCAGCAGGAATGTTGGATGGAAAGACATCTGGTTCACTAGATAAGCCTCTGCCACTCAGGTGGAGGAGTAGGGAATCAAACCCGGTTCTCCAGATTAGAATCCACCTGCTCTTAACCACTACACTACGCTGGCTAGTGTGGGGCTTGTTGTGTATGTTATAAAGGGGTCCTACAATTTTTAAAAATGCACATAAATATTAAAACATAATTTTTTTCAATTGCATAGTAAAGTAATTCATTGGGTTTTTTTTTTCATTTGCTATACAGCCAGATAATATTACAAATGTCTGACACTTCAGTATTATTACACAGCAAAGAGACCTTACACCCCAGCACACATGCAGAGACCCACAACACATACCACACAACAAGCAACTCCCCCACCATATAAACAATAAGGTTGCTAGATTGTGGGAACAAGGGGAGAGATACCAATTTCATCAGATAGCTTACCAAACACTTAGATGCAGGACTTCAAAAAATGCATGGGTGCAGATGCAAAAATCACGTGTAAAATCACCAATGAAGTAGCCCCCTCTCGGCACACAGTAATTAGTAACCTACTCTCGAGAACCTGCTTAAGAACCTGCTGGATCTCACCTCTCTGGACCAGCGGGACTGTCCTACATATCCTAGTTTCTCCCTCAAAGCACCTAGCTTCCACAGGTATGCTGTCTCCTGAATGAGGAGGCTCCATTTAACAGTAATTGGCCCCGGTAGCCATTGGTAAACCCTATAGTAGCCTGAAATTTTTCCAGCACTTAAAAGCCATCTAAGGCGGGGACCATTCTCATGTCTTACAGCAACATAATGTCCTGCATATACAAATCCGGACTATCAGAAAAGGAACAAGAATGTTCTCTATCCATTGTCTTGAACATGATGCACAGATTCCTTTTAAGCCCATGCTCCCCAGAAACACTGCATCTGCCGTGCAGCCATAAGACTGTTTGGCAGCTGCTCGAAGCTGATAGCAGCAAGGCCAAACTCATCCAGTTGCAATCTGTTAAAAATAATTAAAACGCGCCAAATGGAACCAAAAAAAGAAAACCTTTTCTGTGTCAGCAAGCAGCCTAGGTTGCTTTCCGGCGAAACAGAAAGAAGACTTTAGACCCTGGTGCTTTGGGTTAAAGAAATGCAATTGTCAGTGGGATTCAATACGGATGTTTCAAAGCAAGAAATGGGTGGGATTCGGAGTCTTCCCAATTGTCACTGCTTTTGTTCCTTAATCTGTTTAGTGGCAGTAGGGGGGGTGCTGTTTGCAAGCACTCATGAGAGAAATTGCACTCAGCTTCCCGAAAGAGAATACCATTCCCATAAAGGCAGTGGTGGCGAACCTTCTCGAGATCGAGTGCCCAAATTGCAACTTAAAGCCCACTTCTTTGTCATAGCAAAGTGCCAACATGGCAATTTAACCTGAATACTGAGGGCTTTAGTTTAGAAAAGCGGTTAGGCGCCGAGGCATGCGTTACTCAGGAGTAAGCAGGTGGCAGTCGGTGGCTTTGCTTTGAAGCAACTGTACAGCTCTTCCAACTGGTGAATCACGACGTTATGGAGGGCTTACTCAGAAACAGAAGCCCTGTTGCCAGCAACCAAGCTTATTCCCAGGTAAAGGATCGCACTTTAGTTCTCCGCATGAAAATCCAATTGGGGTTTAACAGCGCTTAACAGGGTTACCTACACTGCTTCTCCAAAACTTGGTCTTAGGTTTTGAAATGCTAATGTCGAGCTGTTGTAGGCCAGCCTAGATGTGAAGTTGGGGGGGCACTTTCGGTTTCTGCTTGATGCCCACAGAGAGGGTTCTGAGTGCCACCTCTAGCACCCGTGCCATCAGGTTCGCCACCACTGCCATACAAAGGAACTGGGGGACATGGGCTGGAGACGCAGCTCTTCTGCGCCCTTTTACTTCATGTGAGCATCACCCCTGGCAGAAATATGAGAAATGCCGTGGGAAAATTAGCTTTTTGGAATAGGGAGGCGCAAAAAAAACCCGTGACCCTATTCCTGTATATTCCCGCCGGTTTGTAATTTTGGATTTGAAAAAAAGCTGACAGCCTAAAGTAGTTCTTCACTGTATCTTTTTTTGATTCATCAAAAGAAGTTTGACAAACAGAGTTTTGCTTTCTGTCTGAGACATTTATTCCTGTATCCTCAGTCTCCACTCCCAAGACAACTTTCCGTAAGCAAAATGAAACGGTAAAACAAACCATAAAACCACCAAAAAAATCCAATCCATTAAAAGCTGCATAAAAATTGGTAGGTTGCCTCTTTCCAGCCATTCGGCAGGTTAAAGGGGGAAAAGAATGATTTTGCCTGGTTGCCCTTCTCTGTTGCAGACCCATCCTTGGGGGGTTGTTGAGTACCAAGGTTCTGCAGTCCCTGGCACAGTCTTTTTTAGGGGTTCAAAGGGACCCCTGATGCTTTTATCATCCTTGTAAAGGTGGCAGAATCCAATCCTAGGTCACAAGACATCTAGTAAAACAAAGGTGACCCGAAACTTTAAAATCCCAGCATTTCTTCGGGGCCACTAAAGAATTTATGCATGGGCGGAATACCACAGAACAATTGACATAAAGCCTGGATTTTCTCCAAAAAAAAAAAGAGATTTTTGCTTGGCGTTAAAATCTCAGCATGCTTCAGAGCCAGATTGCATCTAAATGGGAAAGGAGTTCACAAAACTGACTGATGGCTTGTTTGCCTTTTGATTCGTCCTGACGGCAGGAGCCAGTGTGAATTGTAGTGGTTGAGAGCGGCGGTCTCTCATCCTGGAGCTACATGTTCAGTTCCCCACTCTCCTACATGAAAAAGCCTGCTGTGTGGACTGGAGCTAGTCTGAGTTCTCTCAGAACTCTCTCAGCCCAGGAGTAGACAGGCAGGTTTGCCTTGAAAACCTTATGGGGTCAGCTGTGGTGTGGCACATACACTTATACACAACTCCCATAGCTGCCTTGAGGGACATTCTAGGAAAAAAATTATAATAACATGTAGTTAGGCCAGAGGGTGGGGTTAACCAGTTCTCTCCACTTCTCTAGAAGTGGTTACTAATTTTTTCTGAGTGACGGGAAGGGGTTACTAAAGCAACCTCCCTGCCCAATAGGGACTGCAGGTGCTGGTATTGATAGCGGTGGCGCCACTGTTTGAATCCCACCACCATGGGAACTTCTATTTATTAACATTTTTGGATCCCACCACTGAGTTCCTCCCAGTCTGGCTGGCTATGGAGCTCACCAGAGTTTCAGGCAGAAATGAGTCTATCCTTGTCTATTCATCTGACATCCTTTTACAGTCCAGTCTGGCTCTCCTTGAGGGTCCTCCACAGCTAACCTATGCCCTATCTCAGTCCAGAGGCAGGCTCATTTTGCAGTGTCCAAGTAAGGAGAAAAATCATGGAGTGCTTTCAGACATTTTTCTGAAATTTCTTTCCTCCCCTCATCCCTTTCTTCACAAGGACAAATTATAGCATCAAGCTGGGGTCCTTTGCTTGCTGAACTTATAATGGAATTATACACCAGGTTTCATTCCACAGAGGGGCTGGGACAGAAACATTTGTGGAGAATGCAAAATTACAAGGCATGCTGGTAGACCCTAGATGCATCTCTGAAGGGGGGGAAACCTTGTAATTTTTAAAGAGGAAAAAAATGACAAGTTTGCAGGAACTACCTGCACCTTTTTCAATGAAAATGAGCACATTCCAGAGAGCGTCTTTCTCCTTGGAGGTTTGCTTCAGCCTTGTATGACAAGCTGCCTCACACAACAGCCTTGGGGGGGATTCTGTGAGGGAAAAAAATGTGTTGCCTCACCTTCCTCACCAGGCACAGTAGTCTACCTTCCCTTATAAGCCAGGGGTTTTTTTTTTTGTTTTGTTTTAGCCCCTGGATTACGGCTGTGTCCAAGCGCTTCCATTATCAACTGCTCCTGTCAGGGAATTTACAAGTTGACTGGACAAAGTCTCTGGAGACGAGCTTTTGGTGTAGGCAATGGAATGAAGTGGGAATGACAATTAAAAAGAAAGCCCAGGTGTCACAAAGGTGTCACAAAGGTGTTGTCCAGAAATTGTGGTATCTTGGAGGGGCGAGAAGAACGCTCATCCTGTGACAAAAATTAGAATATTCCATGTAAATGAATAATCCAAGGTTTAAACTCCCTCATGCAAAAGTGAAAGTATTTTAATTCCAAGCTATAGCATCTCTGACTCAGTATTGTCTCAGTATTGTGGAGAGCCAGTATAGTGTAGGGGTTAAGAGCAGATAGACTCTAATCTGGAGAACTTGGTTTGATTCCCCATTCCTCCACATGAGGAGCACTCTTATCTGGTGAACCAGGCTTGCTTCCCCACTCCTACATTCTGGCTGGGTGACCTTGGGCAAGTCACAGTTCTCTCAGGACTCTCTCAGCCCCACCTACCTCACAAGATGTCTGTTGTGGGTAGGGAAAGGGAAGGAGTTTGTAAGTTGCTTTGAGGCTCCTAACAGGAGAGAAAGGCGAGGTTATAAATCAATAATCTTCTTCTCATTGGCAGTAGCTCTCAAGAGAAGAAAGGTCTTTCCCAGAGAGAGACTCCCAAGTTTTCTGCATGTAAAGCACACATTCTGCCACTCATCGTTGCCATGTAGTCGGACATCTGATCTGTCTTGTCCATGAAGACAAATGAAATTGTCCAGTCAGCGCATCCCAATCAGCATTGTCTACTCAGACTGGAGATAGATTTCAGGTGGAGGCAGAGGTGGAATCCAGCAGGTTCTCACCAGTTCCTGAGAGTGGGTTACTAATTATTTGTGTGTGCCGAGAGGGGGTTACTAATTGGGTCCGCTTTTCCATCTCCACGCCCTCGCCTCCCCGAGAGGCATCCTGCCTTTGAACGTGAAGGTTCCATATAGCAATTGCGACTAATAATGTAACTCCCTGAACTGGGTTAATCCCTTTCAGGTACTGCAATTCATTGATTCTCAGCCTTTCATACCTTTTATCTCACCAGTCTCTATCAAAGAACCTGTGTGTTTCACCATTGCTGTGTTCAGATTTGTGAGTTGGGGCATTTTCTATAATGTGATGATGATTTAGAAATGACCTGGTGCAAAAAAAATTTTTTGGGTCATGGTGGGGTGGCTGCCCATGGGGGGGCCATCCAACTCAGGTTTGGCTCAGGTTTGCCTAGGTACGCCTCTGCCCCCTTTGCTGAGGGGGGGCTGGCGAGGGAACCTGTTACTAAAATTTTTGGATCCCACCACTGGGTGGAGGTATTTTATATCACCCATTACCAGATATTTTTACTGGAGGCACCAGGGATTGAACTTGGGACCTTCTGCCTTCTGAGATGTTTCATACTGAGCAATGGTCCCTCCCTAAGAAATCTCTACACTAGTGGTAGGCAGTCCCTGGCAAGCAGATCAACAGCAGCTGACCACACCATTTTGCTTAGCACTCTGGGCTACATCTCTGCCCCACCAACTGAGACCCTGGAAGAACATCTGGGGCCAGTCATGCAAAAAAAAAAGGCAAAAGGCAAAGTTTATGCCCATCAGCAACTTCTTGGGTCACCAACTCTGGCTTGGAAAATTCCTGGAGATTTAGGGGCAGTGGAGGAGGAAATCTGGGGAAATACTTCACCCATAATCCACGGAGAACTGATCTCCATCATCTGCAAATCAGTTGTAATGCCAGAAGAACCTGGAGGATGGCAACCTTATGGGAGACAATGTACTTTCTTATTAGACAGTAGGTTGCCCTTCATCTGGCCTGAAAACAATCCTAAATAGATTTACTCAGAATTAAGTCACTTTGATGGGTCTTACTCCCAGGATTGTGTTTTTACAATTATACTGCTAGACACATTATCTAATGCAGGGGTGTCCAACTCTGGCGCCCCAGATGTTCATGGACTACGATTCCCACCAGCCCCTGCCAGCATGGCCAATTGGTCATGACTGGACTACTTTCCATCCTATTTACTCGTGTTTTCCTTGTAAGAGAAAAATCTGAGAATGGATGAGCAGGGTAAGCTGCTCTCTACTTAGTTTCCAGAAGGAAAAATTCATGGAGAGTTCAATTTTCATTTTTAAATAGAGTAATACAACCAAGAGGTCTCCATAATTCAATCTCAGGTTTCATATTCGTTACTCCCCTTTGATATATTATCAGCAATACTAATTTCATTAATTGCTGTGGCGTTGTGCATTTGGACATTAACTAATCAAAAAATGAACCTCATGTGGCCTGTTGTTGTAACTAATACAAATTGGGGGACAAGTATAACGGCTGGCAATATTTGGGAACTGGCAGATTTGGCCAGAGTCCTGGTGCCTGATTGCCTGGCTGACTTAGCGTTCAAGAAGGTTGGGGCTGTATGAAGAGAAAGAGACTCAGCAAATATTCAACCGGTAGAGCTGTTGACCGGTGGCAAAGAGGGTTTCATTCACAGGTTTGTCTTTGCAAAAGGCTGGTTATGCTGATCACATTGCTTGGCACATTTGTTTGGAAGGAAAAATTTGCCTTCCATGGAAGAAACAGTGGCTCCTGTCTGTTTAATAACACCACAAAAATTCTGCTGGATCAGACCAGTGGCCCATCAAGCCCAGCATCTTCTTTCACGCATTGGTCAACCAGTTTCCCAGGAAAGCCAATCAGCACAACTCTGTCCCCAGCTCCCATTGCAAAGGCCCTTTCCTCCGCCAGACCAGGTAAGTGCAATGGGTCCAGGACTGTCCCTGGGGTGGAGATCAGATATGGTTGCCAGGTCTGAACTGGGAAAAACCTGGAGGGAAATCTTTAGGGGTAGAGGTTTGGGGGGCAGAGCCAGGGGAGGGCAGGGTTTCGAGGGGGACCTAGCAAATTACAATGCCATAGAGCTTTCCCTCCAAAGCAGGCATTTTCTCCAGGGGTCCTGGTCTTGGTTGTCTGAAGATCAGTTGAAGTAGTGACAACTCTCCAAGATCCCGACTGCATTTGCAGAATAATGCACTTCCAATCCACTTCCACAATTGCTTGAAAGTGGATTTTGCTATTCCACTCAGCAAAATCCAGCTACAAAGTACATTGAAAGCGGATTGAAAGTGCATTTCAGAAACTTTAGAAACCAGAAAATAGAGGGAAGAGGGCATCCCACACCTTTTAAAAACATTCCTTCTTGGGACCTCCATTTGTTGCTTCTACTATCTAGCAGCTGTCAAGGGATTCAATAGCAACTCCTGTAACCTTTCTGAGATGGTGTGTTTTAGAAAGTCTAATAAACACTTAAGTTGGTTAAGAGGCCGCTGCATGTCTGGAAGTCCTGCAAACCTCCAGACTCCGAAATGTTATGGCTTTTACAGATCTCCAAGACTAGAAGCCACGTTTTATAAGATTTTACAAACTCATAGCTATTTTGAAAGATCATATGTGAGATTCCATGATGGTTTTTGTGGTTTTCTACGAACAGAATGCAGCCACTGTGTGTGGGTGGTTGTAGTTTCAAGGAAGGACCTGGCATGGGAGAGGAATTATTTCCCCTGGCACCATTTGCTTGCTCAGAATCACCAAACACCAACTCCTCTCCCCCCTGTCCAGAGGAAAATTTAAAGATAATTTCCTCTGTCTGAATGAAAAATAACTTTGCACTGATGATTCTCAGCAGGGAAAATGGCACAAGGATTGCATTATGCCAATCTATAGTGGCCAATCTACAGGATACAAAGATCCACATGGTGGTTGCATGGACTATTAATAGACATGGTCCTAGAGTTCTCTGCTGGGCACCTGGTTCGAATTAGGACCTTCAGAGAGAAGGGCAAGCCAGTGGGTGTAATGGTTAGAGTTTCAAAGTAAAAACTGAGATCTGTGGAAACTCATCAGATGACTTTGAGCCAACCACTCTCTCTCTCTCTCAGCATAATCAGCTCATAGGTCATTGTTGTGTGGAGAAAACAAGAATAATGACAAAAGCAGCTTTGGGAGCCCACCAAGGAGAAAAGCAGGGTATAGATATTTAAATGAATATGTGTGCCATTTTTCCAACACCAAATGACCCCAAGAACTGCTATTTGCTACAGTGGGGTAAGTTACATCCTTAACACTCTGGTCTTTGAATTGTACTGCCTACTGTTGCATGCTGTTTACACACAAGTCAGGAAAAATAATCACGGAACTACACACAATGTGTCACTCCACCCTGAGACACACAAACATTAGGGATACTCATACTTTGCCCTGCAGTTTTTTGTTTGTTTGGTGAGACCCATTTTCATGTTTGCCAAAGAATGTTTCCCCCTCCCCAGTAGAATTTGCTCAGCGTACACCTTCAAAAGCAACCCCTGTTTCTCCCCTTTCCCCAGTGTTTGAAAAAACATTTCACATTCTGAGGTTTTTTGAAAACGTTATGGGTTTGTGTTTGTGTCACCAGGGTAAAATTTAATGCAACGTTGAGAGATTTGTGAATGATTCTTCAACTTCTTTTTTAAAAAATATATAGCAGTGGTTTCCCCACCAATGATTCCGAGTCACTGTATTGTCAAAGGCTTTCACAGCCGGATTCAACAGGTTTTGGTGGGTTTTCCGGGCTGTGTGGCCGTGGTCTGTGTGGTAGTGGTTCCGAGTCACCTTCCCATAGCTTGGGAGGGTGGGAAAGTCTGACACCTCCTCCCACATTTGCTCAGCCCCAGTTAGCTCTCTGGAGCTGCAATCTGGGTACCTGTTCATTTCCTTCTTGGGACCTCCAGTGGGGATCAAAGCAGGACATTTCTGATTTGTAGGGGGAAGAATTATTTTACCTGCCACAGCGAAGTGGTATCCATCCATACCAGGAACTGTGCCCCCCCTCCCCCCACTGTTTGCTACTGAATTACAAGGTGGGTGTTCAGATCACAAATCCCAAGTGTCCTGTATAATTTATCCCTTAGCATCACTTGTGAAAATCCCTTGGCTTTAAATCAAACCTCAACCCTTCTTGGTCTCTGTGGTTTTATCGCATCCCATTTGCTTGTTAGTAGCACAGTGTACACATCAGTGAGCGCATGTGTTTGTGTGCGATTCTGGTGAGGGTTAAGGTCACATTTGCTGGGACTCTGTGTTTATTCCTTAATGAAAATCAGGGGTTGATCCCTTATGCGTTTTGCTGACTGTTTGGTCTTTGTTTTCATCGCAACTGTCGAAAATGATGCCTTTGCACCCTCTGATTTCTTGCCACAGGTCACCCTGCAAGCTTTGGTCCAGGAAAAACAGCCACCGTGGAATCCAAGCAGATGATGGGGGATCCCTTTGAGAGCCAGAGGCAAATGCAACTGCAAATTTCAGTAGGACAAAGAGGTACGTCTGGCGGTACTTTGCACTTATTTGTGGGTTGGATGGTTTGTTTAGTGCTGACAGTCACACACACACCCCTCCCCAAGTAGCAGCTCATTTCCATACTTTACTTACAGGTAACTGACATTATTTTCATGGTGACCCCTGAAAGGCAAAGTTGAAGCGCATGGCTTTGTTCCACAATTCTCTTATGTTATGTGATGTTAGTTCATGTATATGCGTGCGTGCGTGCGTGCGTGCGTGCGTGCGTGCGTGCGTGCGTGTGTGTGAGAGAGAGAGAGAGAGAGAGAGAGAGAGAGAGAGAGAGATTTGATTAGCCTGTCCACAATATCACCCAATAAATATGGTGCATGAGTCATGGCCCCACAACACTGGCCCAACACATTAATGCCTCCCCTGTGCCACCAAACCTGATTTCCTCAGAACTCAGAAGCTAAGTAGGGTCAGCTCTAAATAATACTTGGATGGGAATACCAGCGTTGTTATGCAGAGGAAGGCAATTGCAAACCACCCCTGTTAGTCTCTTGCCTTGAAAATCCTACTGGGTTACCATAAGTCAGCTGTGATTGGACAGCACTTTACAAACACCCACACCCACACACACCTAAGAACATAAGAAAGAGCCTGCTGGATCAGGCCAGAGTCCATCTAGTCCCGCACTCTGCTACTCGCAGGGGCCCACCAGATGCCTTTGGGAGCTCACATGCAAGATGTGAAAGCAATGGCCTTCTGCTGCTGATGCTGCTCTGGAGCACCTGGTCTGCTAAGGCCTTTGCAATCTCAGATCAAGAAGATCTTATTTGGTGGGCAAGATAACCAATGCGACAACCACCACTTTCTGTTGCTCGATCTACAAGTGTCTATCTGAACTTTTGCCCTTTTCTTAGTTTCTTTTATCTGTTTTTTTTTTACTCCATATCTTATTTTAACTACACTGCTCTGCCAGGGACTCTGCTACAGTTTTAGTTTTCATTCATTTCCTTTATTATGATCTTCCTTGTGAAACAGTTTGCATGAAGTGCTGAATAACAAACCAGCCCGAGCCAGTCAAAATTAAACCCTTTACAAAAAAAAAAATCCCAGTGTGATTGGTAGAACTCATCCTTTGCTTCACTCTCTCCTGCAGGAATCGATGGGCTTTTCCCCAAACTGCTTCAGTGGCCGATTACCCGCTGGCGCTTGAGGCAAGAAATCATGTCCTGACGTGCTTCCTCTTGCCCCGCTTGTGCCTCTCGCTTTCTGCGGGGAAAGTGAGAGCACTTCTAGTGTGACTTTGCACATCAGAGTGGGACCCTGCAGTGGGTAATCGGCCTGTGCATTCCGATATCCCCTCACACTTTCATGCCTTAAGTCTTCATTTTGGGTTTTTTTTTAAATCCAGAAAGCTGATTTTGAGTCAGCTTTTCCCTAGTGTGTAATGTTTCTAGCTACTTCCTTTGGCCCAGGCACTCCCGTCCACCTCCAGCCCACTTTAGGATTGAACTGTTGTCACTGATAAACCATTCCCTCTCCCCCACCAAGACAGAGATTTCAGTTTTAAAAAACCCAGCCCTAAAGAGCAGCAGTGTTGTAATGATAGTTTAATCAGCTTCTCTGAATTCCTAGCATTCATTTTTTTTAAAAAAAATTGTATCTCTATCCATAATAGATAGATGATAGAAGATAGGTAGAAGATAGGTAGACGATAGATGGATGTTGGTTGGTCTCTTTGCCTAGCCTCCTCTTCAGTGGTGGGATCCAAAAATTTTAGTAACAGGTTCCCATGGTGGTGGGATTCAAACTGTGGACTGGGCGGGGCACAATGGGGGTGTGGCCAGGCATTCCGGGGCGGGGCATTCCGGGCGGGGCATTCCGGGGCGGGGCTGTGGCAAGGATGCAGCCGCTGTGCCGGTCCTTGGGCGGGAAACGAATGCACGCAGGCACAGGCTGCCACGCACGCTGGTGCACCTCCTGCTAGACTGCTTCAAGTTCTGCGCACTACTGCTGAGAGGAGGGGCGTAACTAAGGCAAAAATCACGTGGCAAAATCACCAATTAGTAACCCCCTCTTGGAACACACAAATTATTAGTAACCTACTCTCGGGAACCTGTGAGAACCTGCTGGATCCCACCTCTGCTCCTCTTGGAACGTTATTGGTAGGTAGGTAGGTAGGTAGGTAGGTAGGTAGGTAGGTAGGTAGGT